>NC_066367.1:36741481-37041481 GCF_013377495.2 Cygnus atratus
GGAAATGGCACATCGGTACCTGGGCCCACGGCTGCGGCAAGAGGCTGCTGCTCTGTGGCCTTGTGGCTATGTCAGGCCACTGCTACGGGTTGCTGCGCTCATGCAAAAGTCCCTGGCAAGAAGATCGGATGATAAAATAATTCATTCTGCTGTCATTTTTAAGGATCTGAGATGAACTGGGTCACAGGCTGATTGGATGAGTCATAAAAGAAAAATGTTCTTTCTGTGTGTCTGAGAATGGGCAGAAATAGTTTTATAGCATGACTTTTGAGATGGGAGGGACGTGGAGCCGGACTCCAAGCTGACTAGAAGAGTCTCCAGAGACAAGCAGACACTGTTTTGTTCCTGGATTAGGAAGTTATAGATAACCCAGGAGCCACTTCTTACTGCACCAAAATCGGTCACTGACATGGCTTACTTGTTTGTTGGCAAAAGAGATGACTTCAAATATTTCTGGCTGCTTAGAGAGGATTAGTAAGGCTTTTACAGTGCGCTATGGTAGAGTTACAGGCACGAATAAAAGGCAAAATAAAGCTATAAACACTCATCTCTTAACTAGAACTGAAAAATATTTTTATCAAATTATTCAGGAGTGGGAATGATCTCTCACAAGTCTGTAGAAGTCTTTTTGAAATATTATTTCCTGTACACTCATTAGAGCAATCTGGTAAAAAGAAAAGATGATTATGTACATAATTTAGGTAGGAAAGAAGAAAAACTAGGGTATTTCAAGCAAAGCTAAAAGGTTTGTATTAGTCAATCATCTTAAAAAGAGAAACTCCTGAACTTGCATTTATACATTTACATGAAATCATTTTGTGGAAATATCACTTTCAATTTCTAGTCATTTAACAGGAAGATGAGGAAACTTGGAAAAAGTGATGGCCTGATGGTAGCTGATTTTTAGGTCCACCTAAAGATCACTTGCCAGGAATTTCCACATCCCAGGGATAATAAAGTTGCTTTCTATCTAGGTGACTCCTAGTAGTACAAGACTGGGCATGAAAATCATCTCAAGAAATATTCCGTGCACATGCAGACTAATGAAAACCTGGGTAGGTTCTGATTGCTTTTTACAGTTTGTGATGTGAATTGAGTTTTTTTTTTGGTAGAGAAACCATGCAGGATTTTTAAAGGGATAGAGGTACCTGCTCCTACCAGTCCTGTGTTTCCAGGTCTTCTGTTTCTGCAAAGGCTTGAACGCGGCACATCTGCAGGCTCTGCTGCCTAATGACCGTGTTGCCTTTGGTGGCCTCAATACATTGTTACCATGACTTCAATGATTTAAATAAAATATCACGTACAACAAAAGATCATATGCTCAAAAATATCCCTGGTTGCCCACACTTTGCTTCTGCTTGGAGTTGCTAGATGGTGAGGCTCATGGGTTTAAGCCCTTTGGTGCTTCGGTGCATGCCTAAGGTCTTAACATGTTGCTTATTCTGCTGCTCTTCTGTAATTTAGTGGGATCTGTAAGGGATTATGCAGCTTCCACACCAGTGTGAGAAGTGGGAATTTTGTGGAGGGAGGTAGAACAAACCCGTGGAAACATGTATGTTGTTCTGCTGCGAACATACTGCTAATATGTAAGAAACTATCTCTACATATGGGAAATAATAACAGCTTAAGCTAACGAGATTGAAATTTAGATGCTGCTACATCTTAATGTTCCATTTAGTACATCTCATTGAGATGTGTGGGGCTGGACATCCTTCCTTGCTCAGGAGCTGCAGCTGGACCCTCAGCCAGGACCAAAGCGAAGCTGTGCTCACAGCTCTTTAGCCTGGCCTCTCTTCCTGAGAGGTCAGATCCCTACCCCGAGCAGATGGGTGCTTTTCTTGAGCAAATTTTGTTGATGTCTGTTTGCTAAATGAATGTTGTCCTAGATACATAAACTGTTGCATGCTTTTAAAGCAAAACCAATTTGGTGCTGATGATTCACTCCATGCAGTTCTGCCTAGCCAGTGATTATTTTCTGATATTCCTCCCCCCCTCTCAATGAAATTTAATTTCCTGAGAGTTGGAAAAATTCTGAGCGGTATTGTTTTAACCTTTTCAGTGGGGACTCCCTCTTTCTAGCTTGCTAAGGTATGTTATTTAGTTACTGGCTCGGCACGTTGGGGATGCAAGTTCCAATTCATGCTCCCCTTAACTTGGAGGTCAGTAATGGAGGGGAAAAAATACTTTTTGCATGTTGAAGGATGGCTCTTGGCCTGGAGCTGCATTATTCAAGGACACCAATACTGCATGGAGGAACTGAGGACTTTGAATCTTGAGAAAATCAAAATCTGACAGCTTTCTCAGCTTTTTTCTTTTTCCTTAAAATCGGAAGTTTTGTTTCCAGTCAGAAGGCATTTGGAGATGACGTAAATTGCTGTTAAGGGAAATTCATTCCACAGATCTGCTGTGGGGATCCTATTGCAAGTTCTGGATTGTGCTGGACTTTGCATCTGTATCTGAAATACTGGGGTTCCAGGAAGGCACTAACAGGGAACTCTGCCACAATTTCTGGGTAGAAATTTTTCAGAAGGACTTTGTCACTGCTGTTTTTGGGCAGCCTTGATTTCCATTTGGGAAGTCTCACAGTTTACAAATTACTTCAATCTCTAAATGAAGGAAGGTTACAGAGAAAATTAGTGTCGCAGTTTCCCATTTTGCATTATTTTTGAAGTTTCTCTCTCTCTGAAATTGCTAATAACAGATGCTTGAATTCTAGTCAAGTGAAAAATTCCAATTGATTTCAAAAGAAGTTGGATTGGGTCCTAGCATCAGTTTGGCACCTATGAAAATACAAACATATGCAAGGACTTCACTTTCAACTGCACTCAAAAATAATATTTAAAAAAAATCTAGTGGCAAAATTCTGAAACTACTTATTTAGAAGGAAAAAACTGTTCAAAATTTACAAAGTTTCTGATAGGAAGTTCAAGATATTGCTTAACAGCTTTGAACGTCAAGTATATCTGAAAACTTGAGTGTAGGCCATGTTGTCTATTTGTTACAGGAATTGCCTTTCATCTCATCGTCCCACTTTTTGTGGCTTTTAAATTCAGTAATACTTGGTTCTGGAGATACCATACTTTGGCTCAGGATTCTCTTGTATATGTTTGATTTGGGTTCAGTCTTGGGGTGTTCTGTTCTATTTGGGCTCAAGCATATGGTTTGATTTTAAGTTAACTGACACCATTTCTTACATATGCACATTACTCATTCACCATACAAGTTCAATAAAATTATGGCATCTTTTATTTTTTGATTTAAAGCTGACAAAGAAGTCATACTTAAAACCAATCTAGGAAATTACTTCATTGTCAAAATTATTTCCTCTGATCATTTCCATGCTTTAATTTTATATTATTCTTTCTGGAGCTGTAGTGGAGGACTTTTACCACTGGAATGAATGGGAAAATGACATCATAGTAAAATTTCATGTTTTTTCAGCTCTTAAATGGCTGAACTACAATTAATCAAAATTGGTGTGATTTTTATGAAGTGGTATGACCAATAATTTAGAATTTTAATTGGGACCTTAAATGTCTTTTTTAAGGCATAAATATTTAGAAATAGTATGTTCTTTAAAAAACAGCACAAAACTAATATGATCATGCATGGCTAACATCAAATGTAGCCTGTATTGTGTGAAAGGGTGAATATAACACGGTTAAAAGATGCCTATTTTTCTTTGCACCGAGAGGACTTTGTGCGTAACTCTTTGCAGAAGATAGCTTGTTTCATTTTAAGTTGTGTTAAGCAGTGTATGGGATGGCAGCCTGCCAATTAGTGATCCATTTTCTCAGAAACCTAGTTTGAGGCGATGCCAACCAGTCACATACATCTTATCTTCAGCATCATAGTGCAGTCTCGTAATTCGTGCAAAATTATGTTTGACGTTAAATTATAAACCCTTAGTGTAATAATAAAAAAAAATAAATAACCCTAAAAGCAAATTAAAAATTATGTTTTCACTGGAGCAGGTTATAAGCCCACTAGAAATGTGATCTGTATTCATCAGTCTATGGGCAAAATTCCATTTCTGAAAGTTTTTTTTTCCCCTCTACTGAGGGAAAAAAAAAAAAAGCTACAATTCACAAAAATGAAGTTTAGTTAGTCCAGAGTGTTTTTTTCTTCTTTAAGGCAGAGGGTAAGAACTTTTTTTTCTTTTTGTCTACTTACTGTGGGGGTGGGAAGATTTATCTCTGTGCCATCCTTACACTTTTTTTCAAGAAGAGTTTTAGCTTTTTTATTATTATTATTTTTTTTTTTTTTGAAAAGGAAGCTTTAGGAAACAGTGAATTAGTAAAGTAAGTGCAGTCTGGATACTCTTCCACATCCAAAATACAGTAGTGTGACTCCTTGCAGTACTCCAGTGTCACTAGCTGCAGGTTTCAGGAGGCAAAGCTTCCTTGTGCCTCATAGATGTGATGCAGCGCCCTGTTTCCTAATGTCTGTTATGAGCTCACAGATAACTGTTGATTTGCAGAGGCTGAGGAGAAGACTGAAAGACTGGTTGAAAGCAGAGCTAACTGGGGGAAGGAAAGCTTTTTTTTTTTTTTTGACAACTTTGGTAAATTACTACTTACTAACATTACATATGTACTGTATTATTTTTCCTTCTAGCCTCAAAAATATGTTTTCCAACAGGACTGTGGTGTTGGAGCATTATTTATTCTATGAAACCTTTTAAACTAAGGAAAATTTCTATCTAACAGTGTTCCCTGCATATCTGAAATCCTAGGCCAAGTTCAACCATTTACTGATTTGTTGGTATCATCTGCCAGGATGAATTCATGAGGCAGACAATTAAAATCTTGGAGATGTTCCTGTGGATGGCATATAAAATATAATTTTACAACTGTTGGCCTTGTAAGCAAATATATATATATATATATATATATATATATATAATTAGCGAGAAGATTTCTGAACAGTCGAAGATTGTTTACATGTAGAATTCTCATTAATTGGAATTCAAGCTTCAGTGAAAATGGTTTTAGGAATATTTCAGTGCCCAAACATGTGAAAATTAATCCAAAATCACTTAAAATCTGACTTTCACTTGCTTTACAGAGTAGACTTCACTTTCAGATCACAGCTTAGATAATTCCTCGATACCTCTAAGTTCATACTCGGCAACACCTATTCAGAAAGCCAGTGAGATATTCATGTTCGTTTAAATGTTGGATAGAGTGAAAAGTTGGAAAGAGTGAAAAGTATTCACTTTTAATTTGGATACCTTCTACTTCTTTCTGTGGCCTAGAACACCAAGAATGGGAGTTTATCTATTTTACTACCCAACTTCTCTGAACCCTGGCTCCCTGCTTTCTCTTCCTTGCCTGGTTATTGTCCATAAGAAGACCATGGTTTGGGATAAGCTCTGTTCTCCAACAAATGTGTCTTGCATAGGACAGCATGGTTTTCATGGCAGTGGTGCTTCTGAGCCTCTCTCTGCCTCTACGAAGCAGCATGCTCTACTGCACTGAGTCCAGGGCAAGGCTTCCAAGTGATTCCCAGGTAACTCCAAACAGTTTCGTATCTTCTAGTGCCAAATTAATTCTGGTATTGGAAATTAATTTCCTAGCATGTTTTGGGAATAAAGAGGTGAATTAATTACTGCGGGCATCATGATACCAAAGTCTGCAGTTAGTCATTGGTTAAGATTAGCATGAAACCAGTAGTAATTGGGTTCCGCTTCTTTATCATTCAAGAGCTTTTTTACATGACAACATGATATACACATCTCCAAGGGATACCTTTGGCACTTCCACCGCTCTAATTTCTTTGCACACCCTTGTTCATTATTGAATCTTGGAACCAAAGCAGGATATGGAGAGGTCTTTCTGTCTGCTTTATTTCACCTAAGCAAACTCTACGCTCCCTTGTTAGCACAGGAAGCATTTACAAAAGTTGTTTAAAGAGCAATTGCTCTTCTTCACCGGGGATGCTAGTCTTTGCTTTGAATTTAAATCGAGTTTGTGATGCAGAAGGGAAACGTAAAGCTTCTGCGCTGTTTGTGAGCTGAGCGTTGTTGATGGGCTTCATAGTGCCTGAGAAGAAGGAGATCTTGTTAGACTGGCTATGTATTTAGACAACTATATAGCTCCATATTGCTCTGTATCATTAAAGTTGTGTACAGAAGATGGAATTAGGAGGATCAAAATACATGTTGTAAATAAGTTCTGAATGCTGTCAAGTAAATGTAATTGTATTGCTAGAACCGGAGATCCTACAGCCATATTGGTGCAGAAAGCAACTCTAATGTCTATTGGAAAGGATGTAACGAACACAGACTCTAGGTCAACAAGTAGTGTCCACACTGCCTGTACTTGTTTTTGTTCTTGCCGTTATGTTTCCTGTGTGTTTTGCTATGAAGTCTCATTCTCCTTATCTGTCTTGACAGATGGAATCAGTACATGTTACATTATCAAGTTTTATCTAAAAATGTCTTCCATTGATAGTGCATTTATGTCGTGTCATAATAGCTCTTTGTACCAAAGCACTGAGAGCTGGGAAAATCCTGGCTAGTGAGTAAGCTTGCATTTTTAAAGTAGTAAAAAAGTTCTTTGTTCTACAGCATCCTATTTTTAGTGTGAACTTAATTAAAGTGAGTAAGGAATTTAGAAATCTGGAATAGGAAAAATGGGTCATTATTAATTATTATGTATACAATAAATCCAGGGGCTGTGGTCTTTCTTCACAATACACGTATGTCTTTTCCTTCCTCACAGGCATTTCTCATTGACAAATCACTCCCCTTCTCTACGGCCCTGCTTTAACAAATTACTGAGCTAAGTATCTAACTGTAAGTAGACAATGAAGGTTTTTTTTGGGTTCAACTTAGACATTGTCAAGACCATTTCCATGCCGAATTAAGCATAACGCCTTGTCAAAAGTCAGCTTCGTTAATGTATCTACACAGCCACTTTTCTTCTTCCAGTCCTTCAACACCTTCTCCCTTTCACCCGCTGCCTGTCAGTCTGCAGTCAGAGAAGGCACGTTTCTTTAAGCGGAAAGGTAGGGATTTCAGGTCCGCAGGGAACAGGAATGTCCCCAGCTTATATTATTTGCAGGTGGTGCTCATATTCTCTAATAAATAAAATTCAGGTTCGGGTTTTCTCCAACCCCATTCCCTCCACCTCTTCCTCTTTACCCTTTACAACTCTTTTTCTGCCAACATTTCTCTTGCTGACTACCTTTGTTTCCTGTGTTCTTTCTCTCCATCACCCCCAGCTCCTATGCTCCTTTGTGACCTCTCTGGCTTGGCTTCTTTGCTATAGATGTTATTGTGTGTCCCCTTCTGCCATAACACCGCTGCTGCTGCTGCCACATGTATAAAACAACGTGCTCTGGGGTCAGGCAGGACAAGACGAGCCTGTCCATAACAACTGGGCCACCTTTTGCTTCTATCCAGGTAAAGTAATACACAATTGTCTTGATGTAAATGGTCATCTGCAGCTCCTGGGCTTGGAGTTGGCGATCTCTTTCGATATGTACCACTGCTTCCATTCCTCTGTGAGGTAAAAACACCGAAGAAAACTGCTTATTATTTTTATTAGTTTGGAAATAGCTCCGAACTAGAAAATGAAAATGCATTTTCAGATAGCTTTGGAAACCAATCTTCTTCTGAGAAATGGGGAAACTCAGGAACATGAGTGATTCTTCTCTCCTCCTCTCTTGTTTCAAACCTGTCTACATGCTTCATCTGGAGATTAGTAATATTTAACATTTCCAAGAATAATTCCTAAGTAATTCATTTTAACTATGCCAAGTTGGTAAAAGGTTACCACTATGGTTCATCTGGTTATACAGGAATTACTAAACTGCCAGGATTGGACTGGTTTGCGTTATTGAATATCCTGTTTTTGCACTCATAATTCTAGGATTATTCCCAGTGACATCCTGTCAAACGACTTCAGTTTGGACTCTTGTAAATTATGCCCCTTGGGTTTCTCTGAGTGCCTACAAATAGACAGGAAATGTTCAGCAGTGATTAAAGCACATCAATATACTCTGTCAAGTAGTTACTGTTTTTAAAACTACAGGTGGATAAATCTTAGCAATGGAAACATTGGCTAAGTAAACTAATTATGCTGGTTTTATTTTTGACTAGATAGGAGGGCTATAAATAAAATATCTATAATGTATTTATACAATGCAATGCTTTTATAAGAATGAAAGAGAAACTAAAGAACAAGTAACTCCTAGTAGGGCTTGTATTTTGTCTCATAAACCTCACTTTTTTTTCTGTATTTCAAGTACTGTATGAGTGTAAAAGTAAATACAAAAAGACAAAGAAAATTAAATTATTTTTTTTTTACTGCAGTCTAGCATTAGCTTTTTTCCACTTTTTTTTTCTTTCATTTGTGACTTATACTGCTACAATAGTATAAAGAATAAAGCAATTATCATTACTAGTTCTTCAGTTGATGGTAAAGGGCATATCTTTCATAGGCCAAAACTTCTCTTAGTGGCAAATAGCACTCTTGGCAACTGTGAAATGTTGATTTGACAGTGTTCAGGTTTGTAACTGAAGGCTTTGAATAAAGCACTTTTAATCTGTTCTCACTTGGCATTAGAACAAGTTGTTACTCTTCTAAAGTTACCTATGGAGAGCAATTAATTTAAAATTAAATAAATAAATGGCTTGGGTCTGGTTGTTGTTCCCTCCAAAAATGTACACAAATCTCTTTGTAGATCTAGTGTTGAAGGTCACGCCTGACACATGTAATAATGCACCCTGTCAACCTATCGACAGGTGAGTCGTGTACTCTAATGTACATTAATTTAAAAACTTTTGTGCTATGGTGAAAGACTCTTGTTTGCTTGTTTCTATACAGCAAAGATATAACTCAGGAAAATCTGTAATAATGGAGGGGTCGGTCTCGAGGAAGATTTCTTCCAGAATTAGGGAGGCTACCTGGGAGGACACATCCGTGTTGACTTGCTTCTCTTTTCTGATAAAGAGGGAGCAACCTATTTAAAACTTCTGCTTTGAATGGTCTGTCCAGGATTGTGTTAGCCACATCCTAACATCCTAGTTTCTTGTTATAATATTTCTCCATTTGGAGCTTTTGAACACAAATGGAAGAGAAGTTGATTAGTGAAACCTTGTCATATTTCAGGCTTCTAGAGGTTGCTGCTGCAACCACTTAGTGATATGTATTGCCTCTCTGTTGGAGCGATGCTGGTTTAGATGTGGAGCCAGCACTGTATGCGGGGCTGTTTGCTGATTGAGCTCCAAACCCACAGGTTTTCAAACTGCTCTTAGTGTTTGGGGGGTGGGGTGGGTAGGTGGGCTGGAGAAGGAAAAGAAACTGTTTGTAGTGAAGTTTTAAAACTGGAGCCGAATTTCAGAATTCCTTAACCTCACAGAATGTGACTTCACGTGATGGTTTATTTTAGGTAGTGGCTGGTGACAGGCAAGATTTAGATCTGTAGTCACTGTGACCCCTAAATGTTGGTTTGGGGCTTGGATTTGGTCTGGCAATTTAGAAACCTGCCTCCCTCCCCCTGCCCCAAGTTTGCGCATAAAACCTCAAATGTTTTACTACAGCACATACGTGTATCTTAAATACCTGCTGAAGACATTCCCTGCTCTCTGTAGACATCAACACTATGCTTGCCAACCTCTTACTCTGGTTTAGGCTTTGTGACGACTGCTCAGATAAATTTAACTAAAATGGTAGACTAGACTTTGACCAAAAAGTGCTGTGATAATTTCATTCCATAAGAGAGGAAAGAAGATTAAAATCCATAAGGGACCTCCTTCTCTTCCCATTCCTCCAAAATTGCCATCAGCCAGGAGATTACTTGAAGGACTTCGTGTAGATGTATAAGCCAAAAGTGTGCCATGAACACCTACCTTTTGAATAGAATGAATCTACCATTCATTCAATAAACAAAACTCCCCTCTGAGCCTAATATCCTTAGTGTCATCATTAATTATAATATGTAATCATAATCATTTTGGAGGTAGACCTGGGGTTAATTTGGCCAAATAACTGCTGATCACTAACAGTGGCCTATTCAAGTGTATGAAAATGATCCCCTGTAGTTCTTACATGTATGACGGAAGTAATATATTGTGTGCTTTTTTTTTTTTTCTTTCCCCTACAGGCTGAGTGCCAAGGTATTTGTGTTCCCTGTGACCGATTCACAAGGACTGGATACTTTTAGCTCTATCTTTTTTATGAACAGGTGGATAGGAAATCATTTTGGCATAAAATAAATGGAGAGAGGTGCTGGAATGGGTTGTCTCTGTGTTAAGGGCCCACTGCCAGTCGTTTTTTTTTTTTTTTTTCCTGTTTTCTTTTTATAGCAGGCTTTGAAACAATATGTGGATTTCTTTTGTCAGGAGAGTGAAGAAGGGGTCTTTAGTGGCATTCAGTAGTGTCACTGTCCTACCTGCACTGACACCATGCTGCTCCCTGGGAGTTTTGCTTCACTTGACAGCAGCCTGGTAAAACTGTACTTACTGAAACCCCAGAAGCAGCGGCAGGCACAGCAAAGTCTTAAATCAGCTCTGCTGTTGTGTTTTAGTGTCCATACAGCAGCTAGAACCTGTTACAGTATTTACATATATGCTAAAGTAAATATGTACTTATACAATGTAATGAACACTTGCGAAATGAAGGGAAATACTTATTGAAAAATATGTTAAAAAATGAAGATATTAAAAACAGATCTTTTGCTGTTTCATAGCTGCTCAGAGTATATAATTGTGAAGGCAATAGTTTTAAATAGGGAAACTTCAAAACTTTCCTACAGTTTTGAGCAGATAGACCTGCAGGATGCATGCTAATTACATTAACTGCATGTCTGTTGATTTGATCCCCTGTAGTGGAACCTCAAAATAAGATGCTTTGTTGTGAAGCTGTACACGAAAATAAGAGGATCCATTAGGTTCATTTCCACTGACAAATTAATAAATGGTGGCCAAAATGACTTGAATGAAACTGATTCTCCTGATAGTGGGAGGGGTAGTACAGGAAGGCTGAATAAAATTAGATGTGAACCTCAAAAGCTTTTTTCTCTTTCTAAAAATATTTCCCCAAATTCATGTAACTAATCACATATTTTATTTCTAACTATAGTGAATTGAGCTGGTTCAAAGTAAAGGAAGGAAAAAAAATAAGATCTGAATGATTACACTAGTGCTCTCTCTTCCTTTGTTTAAGGATTATTGTCTGGGAGCAGAGGAGAGAGGAGTAGACACTAACTGAATGGAACAAGGCAATAAGATAAGTGAAAAAGATACCGTTGGAGGATATTTCAGTTTTACAACATTATTGTCCACGTACAAGTTCTGGGGAAATTTACATGGGCGTAAACCTCTACATTTTAATGAAAGAAACGAGTTGATTCACTCATCGGCAATAGCAATGTAACTCACTTTATAACAGCAAGAGCCAAGCATATGGTATTCATCATTAGCAGTAGCAACAGAAGCGATTTCTGCCAGGCTGTGGCTGGGTAATGCGGCCGCAGCGCCCGCTCGCTGGGCTGCCCACCTCTGTGATGCCCGGCACTGCTCCGCTGCTGCCGCCCCGTGCTCTGGGGCTTCTGCCCCGTCAACTGCAACTGCACTTGGTCCTCGTGGTCTCCTCAGTGCAACGAGTTCCCCCATTAATAGTTTTACCTTTGTTTGCCTCTTCATCCCACTGTTTATGAGCTCTATTAATCTGCAGGACTATAAAGTCTGTCTGAAGAAACACTAGATGACAAAAAGAGCTTTCCATTCCCCCCCCCCCAACCCTTCTTTTCTCTTAATGATTGGCTGGGGGCATGGAGACCTGAATCAAAACCTGAAGCTGTCAGCTTGCTGAAGTAGTAAGTAGCTTTTAAAATGTCTTTACTATTCGCTGTTATCATTATGCTTACATAGTACAACAGCAGCTAAGCATTGGTTTGATAGTCACAGCGATCATCTGTACTCCTCTATAGCTTTTGAAATGTTCCTCTATAACATAAACGTCTGGCAGTACCTCAGGATCAAGACAAATGTTTAATATCCGTGTTACTAATGGTGAAACTGAGATATAGCTTGTCTTAAGTGGCTGAACCCAAGTGCATTACGCTGCGAGAGAGCTCTTCGAGCTGGGTGAGAGCCCTGCTGGGTCCCTATCACTCCAACCTGCGCCGCTGCGGTGGGCGAACTTTTAGCCCTGCAGACACTTCAGTTCACTTATCGATGACCTTGGGCACGCTCTTGGTAGTTATTGCGGTGCTACCTTAAATTACACTCGAGATGAGAGGAAGTGGATGTAGCTATTCACATCCAGATATGAAGTTGGAGTGCAAACCTTTTGCTGACTTGCTGTGGATTGTGGAGTGTGCAGACTTGAGCTCTATGCTTTAATGTATTTGTTGATGTTAGAAATAGGAAATGAGATGCATTTAGATGGCACAGAAAAGAGGACCTCTAAAAGTCAGAAGTTACTGAATATAAAGGTTCACAGTACCCAGTTGATGCCATCCATCCATCCATAAGGAGAAAGACAGTTTTACCTGCTAACATTCTCCCTTGCAACCTTTGTTCTTACTGAGTCAGTTATTCTTCAGCACCAGGATATCCTTTGTTTACTTCTGTGTTTATTTAATCTATCGAGTGTGATGAATCTTGTAATATGCTAGTCTGTGACTGCTCTATTGTTGTCCTCAAAAATTAAATTCAATTTGTAGTTTTTATCAAATCCCTTGATATCACATAAAATATTGTTGTTATGCTGTTACTAGATTGTCAAATTAGGAGAATAATTGAAGTTACCCTTCATCTCAGAATACTTTAATCAATGTATTTCTTTATCTGTTTTAAATTACTAAGAATTTCCTCCTTGAAACTGGAAGACTGTAGTGGGCATCTTTAGTTATGACCTTATATTGCAATTCATCACTTCTAGAAATCTCAGCTCCTTAATGAAAGGCGACCTTTGTTTTCAGTACCATACATTTACGTTCTACAACCCACCCCCTGCCACCTTTCTGTCCCCCTCCCCCCCCCCCAACTTTCCATGTGAAATACTTTTATCCATCTTTCCTCTTCCTTTAAAGTCTGATCCATAATGATGATAGGAGTACGTGAATGCTAATATATGTGTTTTTATTCTCTGTAGTGAGGCAACGTCATTTAGGTTGTGTAAATATGTACAGCAGTTTATTACTTTTATGAAATATCGGAGGAATGTAAAGATGAGAAGTTTAGTACTTTGGTAAGAAAGCCAAAATCCAAACAATGCTTTGAACACTTAATTTTATTATTATTATTATTATTTTTGGTGTTGACAAAACTGTGGATAATTCAACTGAAATAGTACAATTTGAGATGGATTTTCCATTTTGAGAAGATCTAAAAAGCACAGTTACGTTCATTTATGTCTTCCCATTGGAGGCCACCTTGATGCGGAGCAAGCTGAGTCCTTAGGCTAAATTAAAGCACTGGCCTCTACATGGAGCTGAGGTCCTTCTCACCAGGGGACCTGCCCGACCTCTACAGCTTCCACAGAAGCTTTCCACTCATGTACGCTCACAGATGAGTTAATGGCAGCTTGAGACTTGTTTTTTTTTTTTTTTTTTTCCAAAGTACAACTTCTTCTATCTCAAGGGATTTAGAATAATTTCTTAACTTCTGTTTTTGTCTGCCTTGCTCCATTAAATTTGGGTATCCACTTGGCCAAGCCAAACCATTATCCCTGCCTGACCAAGGAGTGAAAGTTCTTAATGCAACTAATTAGTAGCCTAGGGCAACTTTTAACCAGTTTTTAAATTGTAGGTCACTACTGCTTCTCTTCCGTTGGATCTGTCTGTATTCTCAGTCCATGTAAATGTTTGTGAGAAATGAACTGAATGGAGATGAGTTTTAACTTGAAAGGGAGGAGGTGTTCGGTCCAGCCTCTGCTCAGGTGGTGTCAAGTGCCCACGTAGGACAGCTCTTGTCCCATTGAGTAGTGCTATGATCCACTAATTAGGGGAGCAGCTTCTACTTGTCAGACCCCAGCCTGCAACAAAGCAGGAGAAAACAAGATGAGCAATGGAATTGGAATGGGGGGAAAAAGGCTGTGGAAAAAGGGGATGTGGAAGATATGGCAAAGGGAAGAGGGAGTTGCAAAATTATGGCTATGGCTTCCCATCCATTTGGACAAATGTGCTGTGTTTGCACTGAATTTGCTCCTCCTGTGCTTGGCAGTTGCTGCTGGCATCCTGAGGAGAGGAGGAGGGAGGTGAGGCTGAAGCCCACCTGCCCCCAGCTCCAGTACTCTGCCCTGCTCTCCACCTGGCAGGGAGGGACGCGACACCCCTGATTTTCAGACTGGTGGCTGCACAAGATGGGACTTTGCAGATTTGGTAGGAGCAGGCAGATTTTACCAATTTATGTTGCCAAGTTACATACCACAAATGTGTCTGTAAGTGCGGAGAAATGAGTATGACTGCAGCTTTGTTTATAAGTGGTGTAAAAACAACAAAGACAGCCACTCAACCAGATTTTATAAATTACAATTTTTAACTGAAAACATAATATGAGGTCAAGATTGTTGCCTCTGATTTCCAGGATTTTATTTTTTAAAATTCAATAATTTTTACCTTACCTCCCTCATTTACTCTTTCCCTTATTCAAATGTACACAGAGGACAGAAATTAGGAAAAAAGAGCATATTCCATAAAGAGGGGAAAAAGATGACTTTAATTTATACAGTATTTTGACTCTGATAAACTTTACGAAGCTTACCACACAAAAGGTGTGCAGTTTTTTAGATATTGTTGCTGTATTTTGGGACTTTAGCTGGAGAAGTGCTGGTGAGAAGCACAAATGGCCTTCGCAGCACATAGGGGAACGCAGATTTTAAATTAGGTGTTTAAATTCAAAAAGACTTAATAACAATTCTGCTGCTGTTGTGAAATGATCCCAAAGTCAAACGTATAGTGCTTGTGTTACTGAAAATGGTAGTAGACTGAGGAATTTGTATGAACTTTTACCAATGAATCTCCACTGTTTATTTAAATTAAACAATATTTGCTTTTGTTGTTTATCATGCAGATGTCCTTCCTTAGTGTGTATTTTTTTTTAACAAAGCTTTTAAGGCTTTTCTTGATGTCTAATCCCTTTAAATGTACTGTATATCACATTTATGAAATGTATTGGTACCAGAAAGAAGCAGACGACTTTGTTTTTAAACAAAGACCCCAGGATAAGGGGCAATGTTTTTCCCCTCACAGGTGATGGAGTACGTACAAAGAATGCAGCGGATAATGGCAGTCCTGTCCTCTGAACAGATGGTGATGGTCCTGTTGCTAGGATAAGGCCTGAAGAATTTAGTTTTTAATTCCACATTATTTGCCTCAGTGCCATGAATATCCCTAGGTTTCCTCAGGCAAAAATACAACAAATACACAGAAAGAGAAAGAGAAGTGACATGCGGATAGAAAAGGAGACAGAGCACGGGAAAGGACTGGAGCCAGGTCAATAGAAGCTTTTGGGAAAATGTCTGCTCAGCTGTCTGCAATCACCTGGGTTTGAAAGGCAGGCAGGAAGGAAGATTGGTTTGGCATGAGAACGAGGCCTTTGATGCTTTAGATACCACAGAGAAAAATACCCATTTCTTCCCATTAGAAGTCTGTTGACTTTCCTAATTAAGATAAACATGTTTCTGAAGAAGTTAGCTCTCACAGTACTACATTTGTAAAAACAACCATGCTTTTAAAATATATACACAGACAAGGACGTGTGCCAAGAACTAGTGCTGGTGTGGTCTTACAAATCACTTTACAGGAATATTTTTAAATCATTGCCTTATTTAAAAGTGAGCGGATTTCATTCCCTCCAGTCAATTAAATATCTAATTTCAACTCAAGTAGATAATAACTGAAGTATTTTTATATAAATGAATGAATAGTTAGAAAACTGTTAAACACACAGCCCTCAAGCATGAAAAATATATTTGTTTAACAGTTTTATTCTTTTGTCGCTAATTTAATACAGAGATTTTGCACTTGCATCATTTTAGTTTGTGACACTGGGGGAAAAGAAAACTTATTTCAAATAGATTAATTCAGATTGAAAATCTCAAAAATCCCTGTACCACCTGAATTAATCCAGTAACCGCATTCGGCATGTGGTGGACGGTGCTGATTGGCAATTGTGATTTTCCCACAATGGCTGTTTTGCAAAAGAAGCCTATGAAAATTTCCAGCGCCAGTGACCCAGTCCCCACAACAAAGTATGTGCAAAATGTAAAACAAACAAAAATAATAAAAAAACCCACCACCAACAACAAAAAAACCACCACCAAAAAACAAACAACAACAACAAAATATTGAATTCATAAATGGGCACAGAGGATATACAAGTTGTGATGACAGAAGTCTGGGAGCTCGGTTTGTATGTTCTACCTTTTCTAGGTGTCTGCACAAAGCCAGAGTTCATCAAGAGTTTTCAAGGAGCTCCCGTATCATTTACTTCCAGTTTCAGAAGCTCTGTGACTGGTGAGTCTCTAGTTCAAATTGCTGGGTCCAGTTCCCCCACCTTTTTGCAGTTCTGCTAACTGGGATGTGATCCATGCCATTCACGTTGTGATCTACCACATAAAAATATAGCGAATGGGAAATCACATGATGAAAACATCTCCTGTTTGGTGCCTGAAAACAAGTTGAGAAAAATCTGGATGAAAGTATACAGGACTGAAAACATACTATGTGCCAAAATATACCATACACATGTTATTTATGTGCGTGTGTGTATACATATGCATAATTCATGCTTCTATAGTGAAAAAATCAACAGAACTTCATTTTATGAACAACCAAAAAATTTACGTTCAAGTAAGAGAGTTTCAAAATTTGCTCCATTGGGACAGACGCTTTAGCAGGTCTCAAAGCAGTTGCTGTTTTCATTATATGTCCAAAAGTATCCGTAAATAATACAAAATGGATCATAGTTTAATGATGCTTGACTTTGGGTACTGCGTTGTCTCAGAACCTCACAACCTCCAAACTGACAAGAAGATACTTTTTTCCCCTCTCACTAATATCTTCACTTTCCAGTAGCTCCCAGCACTCCTTCACTTTTTACCTCAGTCTTGTTTCTGAGATTGGTGATCAGTTCACGGACTTCTTCCTCCCACCATCTTCAGTGTCTCAAAAAATTCAACATTGTTTTCAATTCTGTGGAGTTTTTTTTTGCTGTTTGTTCTACTACATTCAGAGAATTGATAGGCTTTTCCTTTATATTAAATCTCCAAAAGTGAGAAATCCTTGATGCGGATAGCAGCAACCTTTTCCCTCTTCTGAGGGTAAAGGGGAGAGGGAGGCCTTTCTAGAGCATTATTCATTTTGATCTGGATTAGGAGCAATCTGCAGAACCATGGAGAGTCCTTCTTTCCATGAGCTCCAGAGGAGACCAGCAGTAACTATCTGTGGTGCATCTCTAAAAGTTAGATGTCTTAGTGAGGCTACTGAGTAGATGTATTCTTCAATGTATCCTACAAAATGTTGAGGTGAATTTGCTTTTCACGTAAATTAATAATAATACCCCAAACTTGATCAGAGATGAAAGAAATCTTTTCCTTTGGAGAGTTAGAGATGTGGTTTCCCATGCAATGTGCTTTACGATACACACAGAAACCTTTGTGGCTCATGTTGTTTATCCTTCATGTTGTAGGAAGGAGTCAGATGCATGCTTTCAAGTGAGATAATGTGTCACTTCTGACATTTCTCTTTTTGTAAAGTTTGTATTCTTTCTTTTAAATACTGTCTGTTCATTTGCAAATCTGTTATAAAGAAAGACTGGGTGCCCCCCTTCTCAATTCCTGGTTAATGAAGTGTCATATGCTATTGTCTTTCAGATTATGAGAATAGGGTTCAAACTGGAAAAAAAAAAGTTTCTAACTCTCACCAAAATTTGGTATGAATTTTCTTAAAAGTAAGCTCTCTGAATTTTCTTTGCTTTCTGATTTTATACAGATTTTTTTTCATGCAAAATCAAAAGGTGCCAGTGGCACAGATACCTCATGTAATGAAACACAGATTTCTCTTCCACTTATTTTATTTCTCACATTCATCATTCATATTTAATGCCACAGGCATTTGACTTCTTAATTCTCTATATTGAATTGAAGAGGCGCACACAGCATGCACTCCAGTTTAATGACTTGTAATTCTTCTTCATTGATGACAGACTTTTTCACCTGAAAAACTTGTGGTGTAAAACTTCCTTTCACATCTGCAACGTAGTCAGCATCCTTAACAAGGCGGCGATGGCTGGTGAGCCGAATGCCCGAAAAGTATGAGGTGCTAACCTTAAATGCCTCTTGGTTTGAGAGGAGAGTACTGGCCTAAGGGTTATTTTGTTGATTCTTTTTTCTTTAGTTGAACTTCAGTCACTGACTTCTGTTCCATTGGCTCTCAGTTATGCCTCTTTTCTTTGCCATTCTCTTTTTGTGAGCCAAGTTTCAAGTAATATGAAACTCTCCTATCCTAAGCTAATTAGCATTAATCTTCTGAATAGATTTACCAATAATATTTTCAACAAAAAAGGCTTCATAGAATTCAGCCATGAATGACAGATTATTGCATCTGACAACAGTATTTCAAACTAAGATATGATGAACTAAGCATTACCCTCAATATAGGTGCTTGTTTACAAATATCTCACAAGAGTGCCATAGTTGTTAGGGTTAGTGATTTATAAGAGTCTTTAAATCCTGGAATAAAATATTGTGTATAACTACAAAGCATTAAGGGCATTGGAACAGCCTCACACCTTTCCATGATTTCAAAGCACTTCAGAAACATTTCCCAACCCTCATAATCCTGAAGCTTAGGTAGTCTTATATTTTACTGATTTCCCAAATGGATAGATGGAAGCATTGAAGAGTTATGGTTTGCTAATCATGAGCACGCTGATAGCCAAATGCAGTGTCTGCAGGAGAACAAAAATTGACATTGAGTTTCCCTTCTATTTGAGAGAAAAAATCCTGAAAGTTTCCCTCTGATGCTTTCAGGAAATCAGAAAGCAAGAGTAAAGAAGTAAAGCTGCCTGGTTATTTGAGGAGAGCACGCATGAATGAGAGCAGGAGAAAGTGGAGGTTCTTTACAATAAAACTCAACTCACAAGTAGAGGAAGAATGTTTCTCATTCAAATCTTGCTCGAGGCATGTGTCCTTCTAGGACATAGGTGGAGTGGAAGTGGATGAGGAGGAGGAGGTGTCCATTCTGGTTCCTAGTGCAGGCTTCAGCCTAGGAACTAGCTAGCGTAGCATGTTGAGAGTGAAAGTACAGCTTTAGGAACAGCTTTAAAATACCTGCTTTCTTAGTCGTGTGTTCACTGGGGTCATCTTTCTGTGAAACCATTTGCTGCCTGCCAGTGACCTCTGTGTCCCTGGCTCCTTTGTGTCCCTGTCTCCAGCACAGTAAAACTGCAGCTGTCCTGCTGTGAAAAGGCTTTATTCGTTGTCAGACATATAGCGAAGAGGAGGAGAGGTGGAGGTTATCTAGGTACTGATCCTTTTAAACATAACATTAGTTTTTCAGGAAGCTCAAAGAAGTGGAAAAAGTTATACTGGAATGGGTGTAATGAACATGAGAAAATGAGAATTATTCTATTGATGAGTGGCACTTTAATTTTAGTCTTTATAATATACATGAAGCTTTCCATTGGAATATATTATATATATTAAAAAGAAAAAAAAAAAAGGTACTTTGCAAAAGATCTTCAAATGTTCCAGTGGAAAAATACACAATATCTGTCTAAGAGGGGTGTTGGAGGTCACCTAGTTCAAATTCCTGTTCCAAGGTAGGACAAGCTCTACCTAAAATGCACTGCAACTTGTCAGGTGGTTTTTTGGTTTGTTTGCTTAGCTGTTTTTGTTGTTATATTTTTACCCTCCCCCTCCTGGAAATTTTATGTTACTTTTATAAGTTTTCAATAGTTCTCTCTTTTTCTTTTCCTTCTGAAGATCTTAATGTATTTAGCGTTCTGGTTTCTATTTAGTAGTTAGAAATGTCTCAGAAAATGGTTATTAATAAATCATTAAAATTTTGCATCTCATTTTATTTTCTTCTTTCTCCACTACTCTGTATTTTCGGACACAGTACAAAGTCATTCTGAACATCTAAATAGGGATTTTTTTTTTTTTTTACAACAAAGATGAATCTAAATGATGAGGGTGAGTCTGCAGGTTTTTTCTTTACCTGTAAAACTCTATTATTCAAACTATTTTCTTAAAAGATTTCTTAGCCTGATCTTGTTTTATCTGGCATTTATGTTGAAGGAATAATCACACAAACAGGGCTTTATAAACTTGAATCTTGAAGAGAACATAGAGTCACTTCGCCAGTAGGGCTTTCCTGGGAATAGGGAATAGCAAGGTTGAATATAATGCTTGAAAACTACTGATATTTTCAGTAGCACCAAAGGAGGTATGGGAAATGATGAAAAAACTTATGAAAGGTAAACTGACTATAATTCATACTAAATATCTCCCCTTGTGCAGAAGCTCTTTCTAAATTACTCAGATAAATGAGCTCATTTATGGAATATTTTGTACTGCATGAACTTATATGGGCACCTGTCATGTATATATATTTTTAATATTGAACTTGTATAGATGGCTTAAAGTCCCCCTTGCCCTTTAGTAAATTTAAATCTCCCACAAAGCTGCTGTACAGTAGTCATAAAGAAACATTTATGGTTCAACATAATTTCCCTTCATTTCTTTTTCTTTCTTAAAAAAAAAAGGCAGTTTAAAAGTAATAAAGCACTTCCTTCTGTAAATCCTTTATCTTTTTTCTTCCTTAGGGAAGATTAATTTGTAAATATGCTAATGGATTTGTATAATATGAAACCTTCATAAGAAAAACTACATTAGTTCATATGAATGAACACATCTATCTTATTCAATTTATAAAGTAATGGCTGAGAGCATCAACACTGCATTCTGCTTGGTCTCACGTCCAAAATCATTGCTTGCATTTCTAAGACAACACAGAACTTTACAAAAATAAAAAAAGAAACGTGTTAAATAAAACCAATGTTATCACCTTTGACTCTTTTCTTCTTTGGTTGCATTAGTGAGGCTTGCTGATGTCCCAACCAGACGAATGTCCCGCTCTGAGGAAGTATGTTGATAATGTGATGGGAGTTGCAACGTATGGACAGAAGCCCAGAATGGCCACAACGCTTATGGTCGGGGCAAAAAGAACCTCCCTGCTCCACAGCTGGAGGGGAAGGGACCTGGGCCAGGTCTTCACAGCGAGACTTACCCTCACTGGTGGTGCAGCCGGATGTGGTGGGCTGCAACATCCTCCTTCTCTCGGCTCTACATCCTGGGTGCCAGCAGGCATTCTGTCCTTGTTCTCTGGCTCGTGGAGCCCACACTTCACATCCTTCCTTGCTCTTTCCTTGCTTTGATTTATTTTGGTGCTTAGCTGAGAAGCCAGGGAGGGCTGAGGCTTGCTTCCAGCCCTGCCAGCCCGCGAGGCCATGCCACCACTGCAACGTCCCCTCTGGAGAGAGGGGTGGGAGTGGAGATAGAGAGAACACAGCCAGGCGGGTAGACTCTGCCATCTCCACCCTGTTCTTTCAGCCAGCCTCCCTCTGCTATTTAATTATTTCCCCGCTCTTTCCTATTTCCCTTCGCCTCTCTCCTTTCCTAAACCGTATAATACCAATAAAAATCATGTTAAATCAAGCAGATCTAAAATCCAAAGCCCATGTGCTGATCAAGCAGGGTAGTGTGGGGCAGCTCTGTGGCATACAGGGAAATGGTCTCTATGGGGAAGATGTCCATGTATTTCATTTTTATTCCCTTAAATATAAGTCATATATATATATATATATATATATATATATATAACAGAGCATAGGGAAGATTTAAATTGGTGTTGAAGTTAGCCCTAATTTTGATCCAATTTTGTCTGCAGAGCGAAGCTGAGTGCTGGAGGAGTCTGAGTGGTGACCCTGAACCCCTAAGCCTTATCCAGGGATTTCTCAGCATCGTAGGCCTGGTTTATTGAGGTAAGGACAGATAACTCGAACTTCAAGCCAGCATAGTCAATGAAGGCCTCGTTTGATGTGTTGCGGTGCGCGGCGCCAAGGAGGCGCGTCGTTAGCGGCTTCAGCAGTGATGTTTTCCCAAGGGCTGACAGATTCGAGTCCAGCTCCATCGCATCACTTTTATCCTGCTCACTGCAAACAAAAGGTGTGTGTTTCTTCAGGCACGGAGCTCACCGAGCCGCCGGCCGACTGCTCCCCTCGTTTGATGCTATCGTGCTCTGGAGAAGAGTAGACTCGTAATGTGCACCTTAGGCCTGGAGGAGAAGGAGCGCAAGGAGGCGATTCACAGCTGATTTATAATGGGGGTGGGTGGGAAGGAAGTGTCAAACACTGCTCAGAATAGATGAATATTACAAAGGAGCCTAGGAAGATCAGAAATAAGAGAGGTTCAGATCAGTTTCTTTCTTTTTTTTTCTTTCTTTCTTTCTTTCTTTTTTTTTTTTTTCTTCTCTCCAGGAAATTCTTTCCAGCACTTCTCAATAATAGTGGGGATTGAGGGCAAGCAGAGCAAAAGTGGTGGGAGAGACTTAGCAGTTGTAATGAACAGAGAGGTTCAGACACGAGCTTGCAGCGTTATGTAGTCTGCTCTCTTTTTAACAGAAAAATGGAGGGGGGGAGCTTTTGGCTGTTCTCCAGCAAAGTTTTCTTCTTAACAGTCAAAAATAATAGAAAGTAGACATAGAAGAGGTCTGTTAATTGATCTTGTCCACTTCTTGCCCAATGCAGGGTTATTCCCTGCAGCATATTTGCTAGTGCTGAGTTCAGCTTTGTTTTTAAAACCTCCACAGTGACAATCTCCCGAGGGAAGTGGTGAAAGCCTGAGTCTACAGCCTGCTACATCTCCTTGTCGATCTGCTTTGCAGAGGGAAATGCTCACAATCAGGAAATATTTTCTGACGTTCAGCCTACTTCCCCCCACCATCACTTTTTTTATTTTTTTTTAAATTCTGTGTTATTGATTCAGTTTGTTTTTCTGTATCATCCAAAATTATGTCCTCCTAGGAGCTCTACAAGTTAGCTTATAACACCAAGAAGCTGTATTCTAAGGAAAGTAAATGCATAGTTTTAGCTACCTGAACAATCACTAGCACTTACATGGTTGTTAAATAACCGCCTTAACTGCAGGTAGAAGTTTAGAGCTGACTATGCATATTTTCCCTGCCTCTAAAACAAATTGAGATATTCTGAATGAAATGGTTCCAAGAATCCTTTTTTTTTTTTTTAATTTTTTTTTTTGTAATCTAGATTTTTTTTTTCTTCCTTCAAATCATCAGTAGATGGCTGTCTGCTAAGCATGTCCGTTTTCATTACCTTCCCCTGCCTCCTAATCTTAGCACTAGATTGTGAATTTGGTCAGGGTCCTATTTAAATAGTTCTGGGGTTGCCAACATGGTGTGTTCTGATATTCAGATCTCATAATCCAATTTTGAAATTAAAGAGCTTGGGGCAAAAACATTCTCACAACTGAATTGCATAATTTTGAGCACTGAGCCAGTGTTTTCTTTAGAAAAATATACCAAATCTCTTTCTTTTCCCAATTAATAATAACAAATGGCATGCACAAAATCTTCCCTTTTAACTTGTGCCCCATAAGAGCAGAATGGGCAATGGGAAATTTAAGCTGGACAATGATTTCAGGCAAGGTATCAGAATTCCAGCTGAATACAGAAAATATGCAGAATAGCAACTGATTTATAGTGCCTCATTTGCTGTCTTAACAGAAGGATGTTCTGTGTATGCCCAACAATAAAAGCAACAGCAAGGAAAAAAAAGACTTTTTTTTTTCTTCCCCCTAAAGGTTTTTCTCCCCTCTACCCAAGTCATTATTTTAAGTTTCTCAGTATTAAATCTAAAGGTTCATCAACTCACATCTTTACAGCTCTGTCTTTCTGTATACAGGACCCTGTCTGCCTGTTTCCTCTATTGCACTATTTTGTTTGTACTACTGTAATCATTTTGCTGGCCCAGATCTGTGTGGGTGTGCTGGCAGCTTTACAACAAAGTTACATGGGAACTGAGTTAAGGTTGAATATTTATTAGAAGAAGCCATCTGGCGTCAGGCTGTCTGTACAGGGGGGCTTATTTCTTTAGTAGTCTCTCCTTTTTCTCTCTAGCTCTTCCTCCCTCTCTCCGTTTCTCATTTACACGCCGCATACATGTGAAAAGTGGAACACACATCTTGACATATTGATTTGATTCTTGATATTTATAGCAATTAACCCTGCTCGTGTGATTATCCCCGTCCCCTCGCCCCGCACCTCTCCCCGTTCTGCCCGCGGCGGGGGCTGCTCAGGGCCGGTCCCTGGGGTGCTGGTGGCAGCCCCATGGATGCTGCAGGGCTCCCACCACGGACCCTTCCCATAGGCTCCGGGCAGCTATAGCTCGCTTAAACATCCCTCTCCTGCTCCTTCCACACTTTCCCTCCTTTGGCTCGTGAGCTCACAAAAGAGCGCTGCGCTCCCCAAACTCCCTACTCACCATATTAAACAAACTAGCCAGCAGAAGGGTGTCCGTGCTATTTCACCATTTGTATGACATAGCCAGGCTTCAAAGTGCAGCACTAAATTGCCAAAAGATGTTTACTTTACTTGCTTAAGAGCTTCTTGCAATTCAATTGTTCTCTCTCCCGCAGTAGAAACACACATGCATCCTGAGAGCTGTGCTCTTGTGAGTGCTGGCTAGTTATTTACCCATGGGGTTTCCTCTGTTGTTTTTTGCACAGTGCTTGAGATTTTTTTTTAAAAGCTTAAGGTGACTTTTTTTTTTTTTTCCTGGGGTGCTCAACGGCAAGCACCTTGAAAGACACAAGACTCATCTACCTGCTTTTTTTTTTTTCCCTAAGCTAGACAGTGATTTTTTCCAAAACATATATATATATTTTCTTTGAACACACAAGAAGTTGGCCATCCAAAATTGACAGTCACCTTGGAAAACCTTGACCTCTTTTCCTAGCAGGCCAGGGAGGCTGATGCAGCCTAGCTGGCAGCCCTTTCCCACCGATCCTGACTTTTGTAAGTTAATATTCCGACCTCGCAGCCTTGCGTAACCTCCCTGCTTGTCGGTGTGGTGGTTTCAGTGGTGATGCCAGGTGGGAGAAGGGGAGCGCTGGGCAGGAGAGATTCTTTCCACTGACAGAAACAGTGAGTCACTGCTGTCCTGTGATTATTCCCTGGCCTTTTCACAAAAGACTGCCTGCAGGGATGAAAGGAAAGTCCTTTCTCCATGACCGACACTGGGGGTTAGCAACCTACCGTGTTCCAACAAAGCAGAACACATGGGATGATTTTGAGTGTAACGTAAAGCAGGGACGAGGGCTGTGAGCTGTACTGTCTTCATGGGATGAAGGAAGAAAGTTGGAAGAGGTGGTGGCTTCCCTTTCAGCCTCCGCCTACTTTTCCAGCAACTGTTGCCCCAAAATGGTTGGGTGATCGGTAGCATGTTATCTCCTCCCCCAGGTAGCATCTCTTGGCTTGTGGCATATGCTTAAATTGTGAAAGAAAAATGTGAATTTTTCCATGCAGTGTGCTACCGTGGCTGAAAAGCTGCGCTGTTTGTGGGAAAGGGATGGGGAGTGGCCCAAGGAGGTGGCCCAATATGGGATCAATGCAAGAACGAGGAGGTTGCTGTGAGGGGCTGGTGGTAAAGGAAGATGTAAAGAGGTAGTGGCTTCCTCTTTTCGAAGCTCATATAAGAGAGCTTGCTCTTGTGTCCATTAGCCCATGGTTATTCTTCCCTTTGCTCTATGGAGAGGGACAAGACAAGTCCTCTGGTGAGCTTTGTTGGGCTTAGCTGCTGACTGTCTCGTGAAAAGAGGGAGGGGGCAGGTGAATCACATAGGCTCTTTTACATGCCCTGTGCATAATGAAGCGAGCCAGCCCTGGATCTGGAGCCTACCGAGATTTTTGTTGCCCATTAGGCTGGAAGAATTGTGTGTGAGTTGCTGGGCAAGAGATGCTGACTGTATTACCACTGTTAGTCTCTTTGTCCTTTGGCAAGGTACTTAAGTCTGCTTGTCTCATTTACAGAAACACAATAATTGCCTTCTTCTAGAAGTGTTGCCAGTTATTGGTAGAAACATTTCTCTGAGATACTTGAAAGAAATATTGTGCAAAGGTGTGTGACAGTCTCTTTTGTCAGAGCCTGGTGTCCTGCAGATACAAAATCTTTTATGCACAAAAGAGCAAGTGGACTGAACTGTTAGTTGCTGGTTTGGACAAAAGAATAAGAAGGGTTTTTTGAATTCAGTTATGCTCTAAAGATTTTCTCACTTACCAGCTTTCCATGCTCTCTGGACAGGCAGCACGAGCATCAGTCCCGGGCGAGGTGTGCCAGCATTGGCCTGGGTGGGCGCTACGTGGACCAGAGCAGGTAGCACCAGGGAAGGGACCCTGGTAGGGCAGCAGCTTCTGAGAAGGGCAGGATGAGCATGCAGGATGTTGTGGAGCAGGACATGGGAGAACATCGGTGCCAGATTGAGCATGCTAAGCAGTGAGTACTGTCACCAATTAAAACAACCATAAAAAGCCAGACATTCCTCACTGAAATAACTCGTAACAGACCCAAGCACTGCATTACCTTTCAGCAGAGGCAACGTGCAGATGGGATCTGGAAAAGGGACAGACAAAAGCTTGTTCCCATCTCCTCTGTCAGCCATCACCATCTCATTGCTGCATATTTCTCCCCCAGTGATGACCGCTTTTCCTTGCAATGGTCCTCCTGAGGCTCTTTCCCCACCTCTCACCCCAGCAGTCCCTTTTCTGGTGTCCTCTCCCTCTCTATTAGCACAGATGGCCCCAGAGTGTGACCCTTCTGGATGATTTAGGATAACTCATTAAGCTGGCCACAGGCAGTTTTGCCTTACAGCTCCTCTGTCTGATTAAAATACCAAATTTGGCCAACTGTGCTCCAGGTGTGGGCTGGGAACTCCTCCAGAGCAGAGGTGTGGAGAGCTAGAAACCCAAACCAAGAAAGCTGAGGTCCTCTGCTTGTCTCTTTGGAGAAAACCCCTTATCCATTTGCTTAAGGAAGGTGATCATGAACCCCCCAGAATACCTTACCTAATGTGCTAGCACAAGTAAGAATGTGTGTTTTTAATGCATGCATTCAAGCTTACGAGTAGCTTGTTTTTCAGTACCAGGATTGTATAAATGCTGAAGATATGTCCACTCCTATCTCTTCGGGTAGTCCTTAAAAAGTTTGTGTTCAGCTGTACTCAAGCCCTTTCTCTGTTTGGCAACACTGCAGTGAGCAACTTTACTGGTAGCCAGTCATTGCTCGAGTCTTTAAAACATGCGTTTGTAAAAATGCTGGTATATATTTGAATGAAAAATGCAAGTCGAGTAATAATAACAAAGTAAAATATATGCTTCAAAGTATGAATTCAAGCACTGTGATTTATCTTGGAAGAGGAGATGTGTGTGAACTGTAGTAGGAACACATGACCTCTGTGGTGGAGCAGACTCGTCCTCCCAGCTCAATGGTTATTCACAGAAATAGCCAAGCGACACATTTCAAAAAACAACTATGCCATAATCCTTATTGGTTTATCATCTTGCAAATGGAGGAGGAAAAGATTTAAAAAAAAAAAAAAAGGCATGCAGTTTGCACTTTTAAATATGAAATATATTGATAGAATTCCAGTGTATAATATCTATATTCTGTTGCAGTGAATATTTTAGGGAGAAATGAAACATCCTCAAAACCCCAAACTGAAGTTTTTGGCAGTCAGTGAGGGCATTGCCATTCACTCATGGACTCATTCTTTTGGACCACAAAACTTCTATTGTTGTTTTTTTATGGCTTTTTTTTTTAAAGGTTCTATATTAGCTGCTTTAAAACTCACTCATTGATCATAAGAGCTGCCTCTTAAACCCTCACCCTATATTTTGGGCATGCACATGGGGAAAAGAGCAGTGCTGTGCACTGGGCGTGTGCTGGCAGTGCAGCTGCACATGCGTGTGCACGCACACACACAGAACTTTGCCTTCTTGTCCTCTGTCGTTACGAGCAGGGGATGCTCTTGTTTAGGAGTGAGGGGGGGTTATTAGACATTCTTCAGTATTGCCAAAACAGGCATGTTAGAGATAAGACAGTTGCATTAGAGGGATTTGTGCTGCTACTCAGAGAAACCTAGCCGCTTGCATCGGGCTGCATCAGACACAGATACTCTGCTTACGAAACAGAAAATGGTTTAAACACAAACTCTTCTGACTACTTCTCATTTAGTCAACCAGAATATTTTCTGTTGTTGTTTCTTGACTTTTTCTTTTTAGACACAATTCCTCCAGGCTATTGTTATTTCAACAAAAGGGGGGAGGATAGGCTCAGATTGTTGCTCTGTGGCTTTCTGGGGAGGAATTAAGAAATACTCTAACAGTTTAATAATGATAATCTCCAAATAGTTCATAATGGCATTAAGGGTAATTAATGACATTTGAACAGTAAGAGTACTTAATCCCTAGGGAAATGTGATAGCCACAATTTTATTTACATTTCAAGTTGTTTCAAAGGTAAAGAGGAAAAAAAAATCTGTATTTAAAATGGTTTCATACTTGCACTGTTTCAGATTTTATCTTAATTCATTATAAGCAAATAAAAATAATAGAGTTTTTGCTAATAATAAAAACGGCATTCCATATTAGAGCCATATTTAGGTTAAAAATAAAGAAGAACTCTTATATATTTCCTGTGGGATTAAGATTTTCTGAAAATTATAAATCACCAGTGATACTGTGGTTTACAAAGAAGGATAACTTCTTCTGAAAGACCCATATATTTACATTTTAAAAATATTTTTCATAGCCTTCGGAGCCATTAAAGAACTTAAATAATTTTGATGATAAATGCTACGTACTGGAGCTTTTATGTTTTGGTAGCGCTTTTTATTTTTTCTTCACATAGCTGACCTTGCTAAACCTTTGAAAAATGCTGTTACATCCTTTTACATTTTAACAATTTTACAATGAGGGGGAAAAATAACTCCTGTGATAGTTTTCAGGATAATACTGAACTAGCCTAACTCAGATGTTTAGGTTTGGAAAAATCAACAGAAGGAAAAGGGTTTCGTTGACCTTGGGTTTTGAGAATAAATAGGATAACACCTGATTCAAGACAGGAAGCTTTAGTTCTTGTAAATGCACAGGGCAAAGCAGAGTGTGTCAATCCAGTTTAGCATTTAAATGCAGCGTGTGCTCTTTCGGTTATGCTCTTGAGCCTGTTTCTACTTTTGGCTTTTACATTCCACAGAACTTCTGTAAAATCAGCAGGGACAGTGCTAATAAATTTATAATGTTGTTTTGTATTTCTGAACATAGTACCTCAGTAATTAAGTGAAATATTTATGATGAATATAAAACAATGCAAATTCATTTGTTTGCCTGAAAGCTAGCTTGTTATTTATTTAGATTTATCTTTGAATGATTCTTTAAATTGAATCACAGTATGAATGAGAGTGATATTTAAAACAGAGAAAATTTGTTATAGTGTATTGATGCATTACACTGTATTACCTACTGTCAGTACTGTGCAGAGGATGATTTAAACAACAACAAAAAAGAAAACAAAAATCTTTGACCCAACAGATTCTCTATTTTTCCCCCTTGTAGAAATTCCAAAAAGCTTAATCATTTTCCATCAGCTGAAATATTTAATAAACCTTATGCTGGAGCTAGCTATAGATATGAAAACTGGATTAAATTATAGGACAGGTAGGAGTAGGTTCAGTATAAAGATGTCTAATTTTTGCCTCAGCTGGCTGTATTTTTGCTTCATAGGCTCTTCCAGTAATTTTTGTCATTTACTGTTTTCATTGTGGAAATTCAATCTGAAAGCCTCTAACCAATTCAAATCCAGTGAATGTAGTGACCTAGGAAAGGAAATATCTGTGCAAAGTGTCCCTGTGTTGAAGACTACAAACTAAATTGTTTACCTCACTTGGAATTTTTTCCCCTTCTCTAAGTAAAAATTACTTTCCAAATATTACTTCCTTTCCAAATGTATTGCTGTTGCTCTCCTCATCTTTTTTTGTTTTTTCTTTTTGACAATCATCATATGTCATGACTAAGGAATGGTTGTATTGATGCAAAAAATGGAAAATATGTTTATTCCAAAAATGATACTCTATTTTAAAGCTCTTACATTATAGTGGTTTACATCCACTAATTCAAGTAGTTATATATTAGTATTTTACCTAATTCTAGATGGACCTATAATGTGCTGAAAAGTTAAGACTCATTGGTACGAAGAGTCCCTGAAGATTTTAGAAAGCAACCAAAATAGATCTGGAAATTTAGCAGTGTATGATAAGAAACAGAAGATCTGTGCATGTTAGATCTTGGTTTGCCAAAAGGTAATCCTGAGCAATCAAAGGTGATCAACTCTTTCATCGACAAGGCACGGCTTCCACAAGGTGCAAACTTACTGCCAAGGCTACACCCAGTCTGTGGATGTTCGGTGTAAGAGTGGCCATTACTTGGAAGCTTCCCTCAGTAAAGAATGTTATTCCTCAGCTTTGCCATCATTTTATGTTTATTTTATAAGCGTACAAATAGATTTTAAAACAGCTTTGCTTCATTACACTAAAGCATCAAGGTTGCAGTGTTCAGATCGAGCAGGGTTCCTGGACCCTGCTAGCAACAAAGACTGGAGTTACTACCTTGTGCTGTCGTGCCTTGCCTCCAGACGTCCTGCCACCAGAGCATGCGTGCTGTGGTGCAGGAGCAGCTGCATCCTTTGATGCATTCAGCCCAAGAAGAAGGCAGGCATCTGCATGGATTTTTAGGCTGGCATTTCCTTTTCCTCGTATTCTAATAGCTCATCACTTGGTGCTGCTTTGGGCTCTCAAGAGGCAGAACATCAGCAAGGTCTTATGAGATACTGGGGCTAAGACATGCCTTGCAGCCTGGGAGCAGAACAAGGAGTTTGGAATGAGCGTTCATGTCTTTAAGAACATCTAATTTATTTATTTATTTATTTATTTTTAGACAAAGAAGCAGCTTAGAATTAGCAGAAGGACACAGAATGGCTTACACATTTGCTTTTGCTTTGTCAGTAAGTATATTTTATTTTTACACCTCCCATGTCCTAATATTGGTAACTTTGTGTATTAATATATGCAGCGTTTGGACTGTCAACAACATAAAATATATCCATTAACTCTAAGACTTAAAAGGATAATTTTTCAATAAATAAACCACGCTTTCTGCTTACTTTCTGGGCTCTTAGAAAACTATTTGAAACATGCTATAAACATAGAGGAGGGCTTAGTAAGTTTAGTTGACTTGAAATGTGCTACTGTGTGTGACTGCAAGATAGCTGTTTGGAGTCTCTTGCTGCTGCCTAAGTTTTTTTGAAAACATTCCTTTGTGGAAATGCAAATCAGGCACTTTAGTTTGATGCCATAGTAGGGCTGTAAAGTTGAATGGTAGCCCTCCAATGGTACAGAAATATTTAGTACAGAGAAGAGGAAAAGGGTACTGTGCCATTTATTAGTACAGAAATTTAATCTGTGATTACGTCTGACAAAGTTAAACTCCAGACAGGGTGGGCAGTCTCTGTCCCTCCCCCTGTCCCTAGACCACAAAGTCCTGCTGGACTTCTGTTCCTTTCAGGCTGCAGCAACACTTTTCCTTCAAACACCAGTGGTATGAGATTTTTTAGCTCCTCTTGTTTTTAAAATATAAAAGTTTATTTCTCCTCATGGATTCCCCATGCGGAGAAATTTAAAGAAATATGTGAAATATATAACAAAAAACAAAGCAAAATTTCCCACTCTCTCAATTACTTTTGATTTATATATATATATATATATACATATATATATATATATATATACACGCACACACATTTTGAGCAAAACTCATATTTTGGGGACTGTCTCAAGGCTTCAGAGCCCCGAGCTGAAAGTGGTGTGGAGGTAGCAGGGTGTGGAAGGGCATGGCAAGGAAGTCCTGGGATCACCTCAATCTAGTTACAGAATGGTGGCTAAAAAAATGACTTTGAAGGGATATTTTGGTAGATGTTATATTTCCTGATATTCCCGGATTATGCGCACAGTGGAGTCAAAATAGTATTCGAAACCTCAAAATAGATCTCAAAATACCCAAAATAGGACTCCAGCCGTACAAATAGCATTCAAATCAGGGTGCAGAAATAGCTGGTGCTCTGCTCCTCTCTGCTGCTTGGTGGAGCCCAGTGGCAGTGAGGCTGCTGGAGCCTACCTTATCTGGCGCTGGAGCCCTGGTCTTCCTTTGGGCTCCCAGTCCCATGCTGGTTGAGAAGATCCAGCTGGGGTTAGCCTTCCTAGCTGTCTCATCAATATAAATAGTAGTACTTTTAGGGTTGGTTGAAGCAGACGTATTAAGGTTTTGGCCTTGGCTTGCTGGCGTCACTCTAGAAAAGTCCTTGGAAAAGGCCCACCCGAAGTTGAAAGTGCATGTATTTTGAGAAAAAGTAAAATAAAAATAAAGTTGTTTACGCTAATGACCTGAACAGCTATAATCTCATAAGGGCTTTAGTTATTGCTGTTTACCCTGCAGTATGTTTTTAGTAAGGGGTTCACTAGTTCCCTCCCATTTCCCCCTCCTCCCCCCCCAAAAAAAAAAAACAACCACAAACCACCCCAAACCACATTAATGTTGTTAGTAGTATAATTGCCTCAGTCCTAAGATGTGTTTCTCTGCTGTGGTTGACAGTGCTGGGGAAATAGCTGGCTAAGTGATTCTTGGATTTTAAACCACAAAAGACTGATCATGAGTCCAATATTCACTTTTCAAACTTGGGAGGAACATAATCTTGACCTCAAAAAAGGCACAATGCCTATGGTCAGTAACATCCTTGTATAGAATTTTTGTTCTTTAAGGGAGGCTCCATGGGAATACCATAGTATGGCTGTAATATTAACTATTTATTATTATTTTTATTTTTTTTTCTCCTTGGCTTTTCAATGTTTGTAGGTCATGGCCTAAAATTGGTAACCTTCCAGAAAAGGTCTGGGTTTGCCTGTGATAAAATATAATATACGTGATGGAAAGCAAACCACAGCTTTGGGTAGGATCTTGTGGAAACATGTAAGACCTGGGGAAGCATGCTCTGTACTAAAAATCATTGCAATGCTAGGAGGCAAGTCCAAGTGGTACCTTGGTAGCACACAAATGGAGGCAGTTGGACTTGATGATCTTTATAGGTCCCTTCCAACTGAACTATTTTATTTTAAATGCATGTTATAATTTTGGAAATGTTGCTAGCAGAACATAGGACACAAAAACAAGACTGCTTATGGGGCTCATGGAGTCCTAGTAATAATGAAAAATGGTGAAAACTTCAGCAAAATGAGAACAACTCAGAAATCAAATCTTAGCAAGAAATTTAAGTGCAGATACTTTCACTGTTTTTATTGGCTTTTTGAAAGTGTTTGCACTAAGTAGTATCTCCATACATTTAATTGGAGATCAGACACCAGGCCAGTAACAAAAATTTGCTTTAATTATGAAATGAAAATAATTTTTAGTGGAAATGGAAGTCATTTAGGTCTCAATCCTGCAAAGAGTTTTATGCTTGTGTTTAATTAGTGTTAATGTCTCTAAGTAGCCCCATGATGAATCCTATTGATGAAAATGGCGCTAGTCAACTGGGGTACAGCTAAGCGTATGAATATATCTTTGCATAATTAAAGCTTGGTTTACAATTGGACAGATTCATTTTCAATAGAGATCTCAAAAATGGAAGCTTGAATTCAGAGTTAAAAATACATTTTGCTTTCACTGTTTTATTGCCCTTATTTTTAAGGAAAAAACTAGACAGACTAACCTGTTGCTCTCTATACTAAGCCACAAACACCACTTGCTCCTGTGCATAAGAAAAAGTATAAATTCTTTCTCTTTCTGTGGGACTGACTTCCACCCTCTCATAGCCTGTCATTTGCACCAGCTAAAGTATTTCCACTGTCCCTTAGAGAAAAGCAAAGCCAAAGGAAATTAATCAGAGTAGCCACCTCCTTTATAGCTTAGATCGTCTAATCAAAGAAGAAGAGCACTACAGTGATGGAACATTTGGTTCAAATAGCAAATAACACATATCAAATATTCAGAGGAACAGTGTCTCAGTGTTTTGAGAGAGTAATCCCTGCTTATCATCTGGCTATCATGAAATGGTCAAATATTCTGAATTTTAGATCACACTGTATTTTTTTGGTAACTTAATACGTTCTCAAATAAAAATAAATGAGGCAATAAGATGTTTGTCCCATTAGCAATGTGTAAGTGGAGGTCTGCAAATAATTAGATATCTAAAATGCATTAAACTGATAAACATTTTTAATTATTAAAATATTAATAAGCAGCACTAAAGAGTAAAAACAACTAAGAAATGATTTTCTGATGAAAATGAGAAAAATTATTCTGTACAAGTGAAAAATGTGCATAAGTTGATGCTGAAAAGTGAATAAATGTAAGTAAACTTGCAGGTTATAAAATAAGATTTATTTTCCTGGAAGAATACATGTACTTGATAGACACAACCACACAACAGTTCTTATTATTACTCTCCAAATTTTGAATTTGTGCTACAGATTTTCTTAAAATTCATTCTATCAAAGAACTTCTTCCGCTAACAGAAGGTAGGAGTACAAGGATCACAAACACAAGGCTGGGAAGCACTGAGGGGTGCATGTGTATGTGTGCGTTATGCCAGATTAGGAGTTGTTGTTCTTCTGCCTGCTTGCCTATCTGCCTTTGCTCAGTTACGAACCAGGAGTGAGCTAGTAACTTGTTCACAATGTAAAAACATATTACATTATTGTTTTGATACAAAACGAAGGCTGGAGAAAGCGAGGAATTGGCTTTGCCTTCCTTTCTGCTCAGCATCTTCACAACAGCATTGTATTGACAACTAATGTTGCTTATTTTTAACTACTTGTTTCTATCTCCTTTTACACCACAGCACTATGTCATCCAAATCCACTGAAGTTATTAAAAATGAAGACTTTCAAATATTAACATACATTTAAAATGAAAGAAAAAAACTTCCTTAGTGTCTGGCCTACTTTTATGTGATGGGTGAAAGCCTGTGCTACCAAGAAGTCAACGTCTTCTAGCAATCCTCCTGTGCTGAGCAGTGCTTTGCTGTGACCTTCCTGATGGACAGAGATGCCAGTAATCTGTGGTCAAGAAAATGGTCTTCCTTACAAACCTTCAGCCCAGCCACTGGGCTTGCTGCCAAACTATGAAGGTTTCCCTGAATGGAATACTACTGACTTGATGTCAGTACTGGATGGTACTAGAGAAGAAATGTGTGTCTTTGTGTGCTGCAGCAAGTAATGGAGCTAAAAGGAGGAGCAACTTCATCTCCTTCCTCCCAATTTTAGGTGTTTACTTTTTTTTTCTTTTCTTCATACAGGAGCTTTCCTACATAGGTTAAGAACTGTCCTTGATTGAAAGCAAAACATTAATGGAATAAAATGTTCATCTGTTAACAGTGCTCAAGGTAACTTTGCAAACACTGGAGAGAGATCATGGCCTGTACTGGTGGTCAGGTGAAGTCAAGTAGACAAAAGTGAAAACCTCAGCTTTGGCTCAGATACTTGGATGAATCTGGCTGAATGGAAGAGATGATACTATAATAGTGAAGATGAATAATATTACCTACCATCTTTAGTTAATTACAAGTTTTTTTCTTATGCAGATAGATGACTGCATCTTCATCTGAAGTGTGACTTCATCTGTTGTACTTGCCTTCCCCCCCCCACCCCTTTATAGTTGCAATGAGAGTGATGCAATATGTGGAAGCCATAAAGCATGTTAGATTTGACTTTACTCTCTCTACTGACTTACCTTAAAATACTCAGTTAAGTTTAGAAGCTCTGTGCTTTTCTTTCAAGCCTCAAATTCAAGCAGAAGTCTTGGTTCTTGCATTTCAGGTATTAGAAAGCATTCCATGCCCAAGAACAAACAAACAAAGCATCCATGTTGCTTTGAAAGATGAAGAGAGAAGAGAAAAAACAGACTAAAAGTACATCTTGCTCTTAGTGGACTACTCTGAAGTATGAGCGGAGACAGTATGGAATAGAATAGGTCACCTGAAAACTGTTTGCCATAGTTGCCATTGTTTTCCATGGTTTCTACAACCATGGAGAAATCAAATGATATCTTTGTTTTACAGTTTTTCCTTTCTCAAACTGATAAAAATAGTACTTTTCATCTACTTCAGAGGGGTGTTGTAAAGACAAATATCTTGAGGCTTGCTAACAGCTAAGATCCTAATGTGTGCAAATAACCATAATGTGCCCTCACAGCAAATTTTAACTTATCTGAGCCCTCTTTTGCAATCATGTGTTACAGACGTTGTCCTACCTTTGCTGACTACAAGGTAATTCAGTATTTTACCTTTTATTATTTTTTTTTAAGTTCATTTGTCTGCCTAATCAGTTCCTGATACTTCTGCACTAGAAGTTTCCCCAGAGGGCTGAGGGTGATGCCTGGCAAGGGAAGGTGTGAGGGACTTGATGACCAGTTCCTGGTGCAATTATGTCCTTCTGAGCAGAGGGGAAGCCAGGAATAACTTCTGCAGGAAAAACTGCAGAAAGGGTAAACTGGGGGAGATGAAAAGAAATTGCTACTGGGCTACAAAAATAGGAACATAAAGAGAACAAGAAGTACGGAATGGGAGACATATACAAGTAAAAATGCCAAGGTCAGTACCATTAAGTCTCACAAGACCTTGTGTTTACTGGTCATATCAAAGGCTATGTATGTCTACTCCAGCACAACAGGTGTTCCTTCCCTCACCTGGTATTTAGTCATTGCTTGTGATGGTGAATCAGACAGGTCACCCTAGTGCTTTGCTCCAGCCCATCTTGCGCACAGTATGGCACCAAATTGATGGCTGCTCCTTGCCCTGCGACTCCCAGCTTCCCTCAGCTTTCACACAGCGAGTTGCCTCTGATCTAAACATCTTCAGCTGCTGCCCTCCTCGTAGGGGGCCTCATGTTTGGCAGCTGCTGCTGGATCAGGCCCATGCAACGGCTACCACAGCTTGTCTTCTCCAGCTTAGCTCCAGGTTACCAGAGTCCAAGAACGAAGCAAAAGTTCTTTGATCCCGACAATGGCGCAGCGCATGTGACATGCATCAGCAGCATGAAGGCAGAGGGACCAGGACAGGTCTCATCTGGAAAGGGGCTGAGCATTAGGTAATGAAAATCATCACTGCTGGTTATGAGAGAAAAACACTCAGGAGAAGAAAAAGGAGAAAAAAAAAAAAAGGTTTTGCGGTTGATTTATATTTCTATTATGGGCTTATCCTGTTAGCTCGTTCTTAGAGAAGAGCTGTTCCCTGAGGTACAATTTATCCGTTTTAGAAACTCTCCTCCCCCAAGAAGTTTGCAACAGCGGAAAGAACAAAAGTTTGGGGATTTTTGAAGGGGAAATCTGGCAAAAGCAGTGAATGGCTATACCCAAAGATGCATGCAAGTGCTAACTTCTGGGGTGCCACCACTTAGCCTAAATAGCTGAGGAAGGTTTGTCCTACAAATGCAGAGACTTTGTGGTGAGCTGTAATGGCCTCTGTAGAGGTTTCCCCAAGAGCAGCATTCTCCCAACTTCTGTTAAGGTGATGTTATAAATCAACAAAACAAACAAACAAGAATCCTTTAATGATCCAATTTTTTTTGTTTTGATTTGTTTTAGGGTGGGTGTCATGGGGAAGATCTACGATGAGGTAACAGCTGTTTGCATAATGGGGACTGGATGGGCACAAGTCATGAAAGACAAAGTCAGGCCAAGGGCCCATAGGATCCAGGAGGCCTTCGCACCCATGAAAACACCGCTGCTGAGTCAGGCCCGGGGCTGCTTGCACACCCAAGAAATACACATGTACTGATAGAAAGCAGATTTAAAAGGTAAATGTGAAATTGCTTTAGAGCTCTGGATGTGTTTGGAAGTTTGTGACTGGTTGTCAGTGATGTCATAACCGTATTTATTATACCTCATAAATGGATGGGTCTGACTGTTTTCCTTATTTTAATGTATAAATTGCAGTTTATAATGGCAATAAAACACTCCAGGCTGCGCATTTCAGGGTGATTATTGCATTTCTCAGGTGGTTAAAGTTACTCTAACTGCCTTTCAGCTCAGATTTCAATAGTATTTGCCCAGTGTTCGGGCCATTTTACTTGTATTTTTATGTACAAACCTCAAATTAAAGTGTTTTATTGCTTTTTAATTAAAATGTTGAAGTGTAAAGAAGGAACGGTCACAGGCAGATAGAAAGCCATGGTAGTAGGTGTTTTGATGTAAGAGGGAACATATGAGAAGGTGGGTAGGGAGAGGAGAGGTTGCAGAGCCTGTCACCATGTTTGGGTGTTTCTTGGGTACTCACTGCTGGTTCCAATAAGCACATGGTCAAGTAGAAACATTTGTGACCCAAATGCCTTGGTGTTTACCTCATAAAGTCTAGCACAGAAAAATTACAGACTAAATGGCTATGAACCCTTAATTAACTGCTCAGCATGGATGGGCCCTCCTGGTTGAGCCTGAGACTTGCTGATGCTCCCAGTGTGGTAGCTTGTGATGCCTCAGCTCACAGTGTTCTTGAGTCCTCTTAAAAATGTATGTATAAATGAGTTGACCGGTTTAGCCCATGTGCAGGACAGAAAGTCTGTTCTCTGAAATCTTTTTAGATGATATCATGTCTAAGATATTATATCTGCTTGCTAAAGCAAAGCAGCAAAGTCTGTGTGCTACAGGTATTTATTTGCTGAGTGGTGGCTGCTGTCTTGGTGCTGAGGGAAGCACAGCCCCACAGAGAGATGGGACTGCTCCCTGGTGCTGTGGGGTGATGGACCCAGATCATGCCGTTCCTTGACGCCCTTTTTCTTGTGGTTCTCCTCCTGTTAAGCCAGGATAGCACTGAGTCCTGGTTTCACCCACAGGTGAAACACCTTCCTGCTGGAGGTGCCCACCCGCAGAGCAGCAAGGCCTCTTCCTAGCTTTGTTGTCCAAGATGAAGATGAGCAGGACACAGCATACATGGCATTCCCTATTGTAAATAAAGCCCCAACACTGTCAAAAGTTTAGTCTCAGATTTTTGGTTGTATCTGTCTGCACAGGCTTTCTTGCATTTGGATCACTGCAACACTATGGTGGCTATTTCATTTTTTTTGTGGTCCTATACCCCCTTCCATGATCGCTACAGGGGACAGACAGCTGCACACACAAGCCAGGCTTTTTAACTGGGATTATCTTTTGTGGCACAGGAACTAGTGTCAGAGGTCTCTAGTACACATTGTGTGGGTACCATATGAAATAATAACAAGTTCAATAAAAATACACCTACACGCATGCCCCCTTCATTTAAGGGCATGCATGGAAGAAAGTTGAAGTAGGGATTGACCCTTTCGCTAGGGAAAAAAAAAAAGAAAAAATAAATGTTTTGGGTGTCTGATTTTATACCAAACTCATACCTAAAATATTTTTTTTTCAAAGCATTTTTCCATTGTTTCCCCCATCTTTATTTCTATTTCTCCTGTGCAAAATATCCCTCTTGTATACCTCCCCTTTCTTCCCATAGAAGAATGGAAGAAATGCTTAATGGGAAGCAAAGCACATTAGGAATATTAAGGAAAAATTACAGTATATACACTATGAAATGAAATGCATCTTTTGTGAATAAATCCCCCAAGAAATCTTATATTTCCAGGCATCCACTCACATACCTTCATGTAACAACTTATACATTCGTAAAACATTCATTGAAAGCAGCTCTGCAGTTTTATAGAAAACAACATGCCAGGGATGCAAGAATCTTGCCAGTTCTGTGAAAAATGACACCAATTAAAGCTTAAATTGCTTGTTTTCTCATAAGGTACATATTTTCATAACTTTGAAATCAAATAATTGCTGCTTTTATATTAAATACAATAAAACAAAAAGGATGCTAGTTTAGAGGAACTGCTACAAGCATTTTAATATAATTTTCCCACCATTTAAAGTCACAAAATATGGAAAACAAGTCAAGTATGCAAAGTTCCAAGGAGATAGAGAAACTCCTTCAGATTATTACATCATTTGTCTTTTGTGTCAGGAAATGTGTATGTGATTTCATTGTTTGATTAAATGCCAAAAAAAAGGCATATTGCTCTTATCTAACTGATTACAGATTTTATTCATCTGAAAAAGTATTTGTTCATACTTTGACGTTAGAAGGCAATATTTTTTTTAATGGTCCAAACAAGCATTTTCAAAAAAAATATAATCCTAACTTCCCAGGCTAGCTTTTTATTTTGTATTAACAATGCACTGTACTAAAATTTCCCATACTGGAACACAGTCCCTAGTGGTTTTCAAGCTATAAACTGAGTAAACAGTCCCTTTCTTATTGAGTGTCTGTGTGAATGCATGTTGTTTCTGGAATACATCATATTCATTTGCAGAAACCCTGTGTATGGATCTTTAACACTTTTTTTTTTTTTGGTCTTCTTTTTCTGAGGTACCTAAAATAATAGTTTGTTAAGACAGTATTACAGTCATATAACTTGTTGGGAAAAGCACACCATGGCTCAAAATCTGAATTAAACATGTGTCATTGTGGGTAAGTTTCATTTAAAATACCTATATCTGCTAATTCTTTAATATGTTAATGCTATGCTGCTGTACTATCTCTGAATTATTTTAGCATGCTTTTGGCAATGTTGCACTAAATAGAATATAAAAAAATCAACTAAAAGTATTTCCATATTGAGTTCCCCACCCCTTTTTTTTTTTGTAAGCACATATGAAGGTGGCACTTATCAGTGACATTTTTTGGACTCTCACCATATCAGGGTTGACAAACTTAGCTTTGCATACTAAAGAATCCTTTAAAAAAATACATAAATAATCTGAGGACAAACACGAAGCTTCATCTGGGGACTTCAAGGTCAGTTACCATTGGCCTGGCCTCCATTAACCCCCACAGGAAATCTTCCAGGATCCTTATTTTATCTTCAGTGGGTGTTCCTGAACTATCAGTCTTTTATTTTTTTTTTCCACCAAAATAGAGAGACAGTTTCCTTTAAAAGACATGAATTTCATCTGGTAGAATATTTTAAAACTGTTTACAGGTCACAGAGAAATTTGCAAAGAGAATGGTGATATTTTAAATTGCTCGGTTAACAAAACTGCTCTGCCTAAATTTGGGAGAAGGAAAAAGAAAACATGAAAACTTAGTAAGCATTTAATAGTAAGATATTAAAAGACAGCTAAGCGTTCTCAGTCACTAGGGAAAATAAACTAGTATGGTATAATGAGATCCCTAACGTCTTGTGATCAATCCAAAGTAACGAGAATGTAATACCAACGGGTTAACTAATTATATGTATATATTTAAAAAGTCTCTCAATATTGTGAATCATGTCCAATATGAATCCTGAAGACTACATGATCTATTATTAACCCATTAGTTTTGCACTTTCGGTGTGCTTTGGCAATGAAGAATGCTAACTGCAGTAAACTGTCTGAAATGTGTCTTTTTAATAAAGTGGGTAATTTTTTTTGCCTGGGGGGGGGCGGGGAGAGACTATATCTTATTTATGGTGTCATTTTAAACTCAAGTTACAACATCTTAGATTTAAGAGACAGGCCAGTAATGCAGGCAAGGGTGTCTCCTGCAAGGAGACAGAGATTAATGCCATGTGTACTGATGATTCTCCACCACAATTTAGGATTCTGGTGGCGCCATGACGCCCCTGTTTTTTATGGTGGTTTGCCAAGAGAAAATTACTTAAACCAATTGTGAATGCATTCCTGTTATACTTTTACACAACCACATTTATGTACATAAATAGCATAATGAGTATTTTTTAAATGATCTCTCATTCCAGATTTACCTACTTTGCATAAAATGTCAAACACAGGAAGGAGGGGAGTTGGGATTCTGTTTGTGCTTTTTTTTTTTTTTTTTTTGGGTTTAAACGAGAAAGGTTTTCACATGGGAATATACTTTTTTCCCCCTTTCTTTCTCCATGACAACTGACCACAATTGAAGTAGATTCTTTTTAACATACTGTAATGTGAGAATTTTCTTCAGCTGGAGGGTGTTTTATTCCCTAAATTGAAAGCTGTTCTACTTTACTGCATAAAATGTGAACTGAAAGATTAGGATGCTGGGTATCTTTGCCAGGTAAAACTGGCACAGGGAGAGCTTGAAGGCCCTCAAAACCATAATAAGCTTTAAAGACTTCCGAGGTTGAGAACTGTTTGTAGGCTTCAGAGCTCTGAGCTCAGCAAATGATGTCTTTATATTGAGGAGAGTTTACACCAGGCAAACAGAGTATTTGAATGTTTTTTTTGGCTAAGTTCACAACTGTTTTTATCAATGTATTTTTATATGAGTAGGTATTTATCCAACATTCATGTATTTTGTCTCAAAATTTCAATAAGGAGACGTTTTATTTTTTTTATTATTATTTTTTTCTCCTATACCCCTCAACCTATGAAGAGGGGTTTGTGGAGCTGACTTTTATTTTATGGTGTTCTTTTTTTGTGAGGCTGTTGTAGGTCAATAAAGCAAGATTTATTAGCAACTTTTAGAAGTGCTGGTCTTTTAATCATTGCTATATTTTTAGGAGCGATTCTCTCTTTGTTGCCTGAACCACTTAATCTGACTCCATGAGTTTAATTCTAGCTTATGTTCCTATTTGAAGGCAGTTCTCAAGTGTGAGTACATTTGTGCTGGGTGATGGAGCCCACAAAGTTGTTCTGTCCCTCAGAGGATTTTCAAAATGAAATGAAGCATCTCACTTTATATTTAATGAGAGGAAGGCTGAGTTTAAGGATGATGGGCTTGGAGGTCTCCTGTGCTTCTGGTTTGCTGTACTCCAAAAGATTTGTAATTCTCTTAAAGTTAGTGGTTTCCTGCTGTGACTATGAGAACTATGGTAATCAAGCCTGAAGCTTTTGAATGACAACATCATCGTATTTAAATATGAATCTGGCTGGAGTAGATAAAGATATTGTTTTCTTCCAGCTATAGCAACATATGCATATTTAGATAAGGTCTTTTTCCAAAGCCAAAAAGGACATCTTCCCTTAGTCCCCAGGTGTGATACATGGTGTGGAGGGGTCTGGTAAATAATCTTCAGTGAGAGTTAGAGAGAATTGTTGGTAAGAACTACATCAATGAGTTTTCTGAGGAACAGGAGGTTGTTGGGTACTCTTTTGCAGCTATTGCAACAAACAATACTTTTTTAAGGCAGTGCACATGAAGCTCATACGAAGCAGCTGATTTAACCATATTGCTATTTTTATGGTATTTATGGTAAAGAGGTGTTTACTAAGCAGACCTCCGTTCTCCACACAAAAAAGGTGGTCTCCAATATATCTTTACATGTTCTTTAACATAATATTTTGGTTTGGAAATTAGAGATTGAGTTAAAATTATTACTTATAGCATTTGAAAAGTAATTTCCTCTTGATGTGCAATTAAGGTCAATGTTTACATATACGTTCAATGTCATAATAATGTAGGTTTTACTACTATGTGTGGTTCCTGCAGTTAATATAGCCAGTTGTATCAATACTGGCTGTTATACTGCTACAAATATATGGGGTGGTCTTGGCAATGCACTTTTTCTGTGGATGTTGGAGAAACCTGGCAAAAGTGAGGAACAGCTAGAACTTTAAATAGTTTGGCAGCCAGGGCAGAAGAAGAGGAGTCCTGGCAACTGAGAAGGAATTATAGGCACTGAAATGAAGAGGGTCTAACAGTGTGGAAGGAGAAAGAAGACTTTAGAAAAGGAGAGGGAAGGGCCAAGTACACAGGACAAGAAAGGTCAAGAGGAAGATTGGCAGGAGAGCAAAAGAGTTTTTCTCCAGGGAGAAGCAGAAAGGGATGACTTCTTAAAATAGAAAGTCCAAAGAGTATCATCAAAGGATTCAGCTGTGGGAAACCTGTCCAGCTAAAGAGGCAGCAAGTCTGAGATGTTTATTATTTTTAATTTTTTGGAATGCTGCAAGATGTAAACCAGTCAATTTCATTGAAAAAACATGTTTAGCTTCAGACTAACAAATTTGCCTTCCAAATTTTCTTCAGAAAAGTTCTAGTGCAGTTCAAAACCCCCCAAACTAGAACCCCGGTTTATCTTGGGGTCTTACTGTTTCTCCTTCATTATCTGTCCATCTATTTGAAAAGTAGCTGCATATGGGCATAGTAGACTGAGAGTTATAGTCTGAATTACAAAATATTCTGAGTAGCCCAGTCTGCCTCTTGTCCCTGGGTGGAATTTTCAGGTTTATTCATATTTAACTGCTCAGGTACCGTTATGATCAGCTATTATGTAAATGTCAGTACCTATGTTAGCTTCCAAAAGCCAGGTGTTGCTGTTAAATTTTTGCACCAAAAAGTGTTGTCTATTACTTTTTATACGTGTATGGCAGTATATGTTATCTACTGCTGTTAGAGAAACATTGTCTTGTGACATAATTATGCTTGATAGCTTGATTAATCATTGCTGTAACTTTTTGCTTTCATAAAATTAGTTTCTATTGGTTTTGGAGTGTGTGACCTCAAGAAACAAACATGGAAGGTACTTGCAAAATCAGCTGTACAAAAGTGGTCACTTAATGAACATATTTACTTTACTTTGTGCTTGTGTAAATAATTTATAATACAAATTTTTGAGGTCTAGGATCCCTTTCCCAGAGGAGAGGTAGTCCTGGTAGAGGGATTCAGAAGTTAATACATTGCTGCTTCTGCTCGCGGTTGCGCAGCTTTATTTAGGATATGATGTTAAGTGGTAGTGTATTTACTTTTCACTTGAAGGGATCAATAATGTCAATGAATATTACAGAAAAAACCTAGCTGTATACTTCTTCAGGTGACTGCTCTCTAGACTATCATGTTCAAGGACACTTTCAGTTTATGACTGCTGAGTGTGTGGAGAGGACACATGTATGATAGAGTGAAGGCTGAGCGTTTATGGGAGTTACTCCCTTTGCCACCATGAAGCATTGTACAACGGGGCTCTACCTTGTGCCCTAGTTTAAGGGGAACTGTCAAAATCAAACCCTAAAGCACAAAATGTTTGACATGTCATTATTGTAGTAGCTCTATAAAAATTCAATACTGCAGTTTTGATCTATTTTATATCCATAAGAAAACGTTATTTTACTAATATATGCATTGAAGTCTTGAGCTCTCTAATGAGAATTTTGACATTTCAACTCTCTGGAACCTAAGAAGGAAGAGAAATTCAAAATGCCCTTGTAAGGAAACTTCTGTTTACTGAAGATTTCTAGCTATCCCAAAGTAAGTCCTGTGTGCAGGGCTGATTGCAATGCAATATTTTAGAGGAAGAGAGAGGAAATGTTGTGATGACTTTAAGTGAATTTAATGGAAGTAAATGTTAATACTGGAGATTGGCACGTCTGAATTTCTAACAGCTGGATGAGAGTTGTACTGTAGAACAATAATCCTACCTAGATGGCTTTCAGCGGGCTCAAATCCCACGTTTGCTTAGTTTATCTAGGATTTCCAGTTAACCACGAAGTTTTGCATGCCATGCCTGCCAGCCTTCTCTGTGCCCACTGCAAACGGTGCCCTGTGGCTGAAAAACTTATGGCACAAAGTCACCTGAACGTACCCCTCAGAGAGCCAGCCAGTTCCTACACCCACGTAGCCTTTCGCCAGGTAGTCAGTTTCAACATTTCAGCATATTTTGCACAAGTGACAAATGCAAGCACTCATTATGTGTCATGTGAGGAGCAGGGCTTCCAGGGAGGGCTCTGGGAAAGCAATACAAATCGAGCCGTACTGTCACATTCAGCTGATGCAGCTGTTCGTTGTACAGCCTCTCCTTTGTGCTTGGACAATTGCCAGGTATGATTTAAGCGTGTTTGGAGCCCTGGTGGGTGCGAGCATCTTGCTGGGCGGTCTCTACTGGGACCAGTGACTGAAGCGGGCATCAGTCGCACCCGCTGGTCGGCAAACTCATGCAACACAGAAAGTAAGGAGCTATGAAGGCATTAAAAGCTAATGCTCTGAAAATGGGCAGCCTGACACATAATGGAGATGGGGCATCAAGCCTGGTTATGTCAGGAGCATAATTTTAACACAACAAGACATATGTAACTAGGCATGACACATTGGTGTGCTGACACGTGAACCACTGCATCTGAAACAAAGGCAGTTTGCTGAAAATCTTATAGATTCCTCCTGCCCCAAACAAATTTTGGTTTGAGATTTCATGATTAACAAGCTTTCTAGAATATTTACAATTTTCTCAAGTAAGTTTTTTTTTTTTTTAATTTTAAAGAACAAAAAAGTTAAATAAGACACACACATTGCCTTTGAAATGTTACCATAGGAAAGTCATATATTTAGGTGTTATATATTAAAATATTGATTAAAAAATATAGCCCCCTGCTTGTAATAAATACAATGCAAGTCATAACCTTTATTATGAAAATATTTTAGTGTTCCACAGTAAAAAGTCATTAACATTGCTAAACTGTAGAATTTGATCATTAGTGGAAGACACTACATTTTGTTTTTAATAAGGCAGTGATTTATATAGAAACTTATTAAGAAAAAAGATATGGCTCATTTCTGATCTCTGACACACATAAAAGATGTTGCAAATTAAGGGACTGATCCTGTAGATTGCTGAGCTGATATGAAGAAATGCTGATAAACAAAGTGCTCACTGTCACTGGCCTCTACCTTGCACTGAAGCAGACGTACAACATGTGACGAGGGAAATGGAGATGGAAAAGCTTTCCTGATCCCAGTCATTTCAGGTTTCATATACTAAGTGAGAAGCTAGGCATACTAGATTTCCTTTTTTTAATTTTATTTATTTTTATTTTTTATGAGTCTTTAGATTGGACAAACAGTTGAGCATTTTTTTCTGAGAAGTGGAGAAAACTGCTCACTAGGATGTTCTCCTGTGTGGTGGCCATGGGGAGCTAGCTTTGCAGCATCTCGTGCTTGATGTGAGCAGCAAGGCTGCTTGTGTGCACACAGGGCAAACAAGAACACTTGGGCAAACAAGAACACTGGGGATAATCGCTGTTGGGCAAAGGTGGGAGGAGAGGATGCAGCTGTGAAGCCCAGCTGCAGCAAAGAGATGGTGTCCATGAGCCACTGGTTCTTCAGCTCCTTGTAGCAAGTGCTGCATCTCACTGTTCAGTGTGAAAAGTGTCTGAAATTCAACTGCACAGTGACAAGGGGACTTCATGTGAACAGCTTTATCTGCATCACAAACCCAAGATGAACTTAATTAGTTTAAATGACTCCAGGTGCACAGGGGCACTTTTCCTGGGCTTTGTTCAGCAAGAAGCTGAGAGCTGGGAGGGCCTGTGCTCCATCAGCATCTCCAGCTCTGGGAGCCTCAGTTGTGCCCAGGCAGCTGCTCTCTAAGGCAGTGGCAAGAAATACGGTGTCCCCTAGCAGGGGGATCCGTACCATGGGTCTGACTGCATGGCTGCCCTCCCAAGGGGCAGAGCTGGGGTCTTTGAATTGAAGAGCACTTGGGGTGGCAGTAGCAGACCCAAGAGCACCAAAGGGAAAAGCGTCTGCATGGTCATTAAAGTAGCTGCTGGAAATGAAGAGTTCCTAGGGGAAAATAGCCCGCCTTCATATAAGTCCCTTTTTGTGTGCAAATCTGTGGACAGTGTGATGAAAAATGCATTGTTGTACGGTACCCAAGAATATTTTGTAGGAGGAAAAAAAAATCCACTGCCAGAATGATCCTGTTACACATGCAGTACTTATTAATGTCAGTGAGTTTGGTTATTTTATTTTATTTTTTCAGGTAATGCATGTTTCTCATTGCTTTAATCAGAAAAAGCCTGATAAAAGAGAATGTACACTTCATGTGTCAAAGAACATGCTAAAGCTTTTTTTATTCACATGTGTAACCTGCTTATATGTCACTTTATATGATTTTCTTTTTAAATTTTATTAGCTGAATTCTAGTGCTCTTTAAAGTAAAAGTGATAGCAACCAGGTGCATTGTGGGGTAAGTGACATAGCTCTGCCAACACAGCTACGTGAGCAATTCCCATAGTTTCAGTCTCTGCCATTTGTGCAGGATCAGGCACTCATTTTCTGCTGGAGTTGTGTCTCAGACACCACTGGTCCAGTTTTGAGACTGTAAGCTATATTTCGCTCTTATAAAGCAAGAGAGTAATTAAGGAGGAAAAAAAAAGCCTTTTTCTCTGCAGATTTTACATTTCAGTTTGTGTGATTTTCCTCCAATACTTTTCAATTCTGATGAGGCTAACAAACAAAAACAAACAAAATACAAAATACAAAAAAGCAAAAAACTACTTCACCTGCTTTCTGGCTCAGCTGACTCAAACCTTCCCATGGCAGTTCACTAGCATCTGCAGGGAATGCCAGTTTATCTGTTAAACTACCAACAACAAATACATGGATTTATAACAAAAATATGGGATAGTGAGAAGCACAAACTCGTGCAGCTGCTCCTGCCTGTACCTACACGGGCCTGTAACTTCTTGAAGGTTAAAAATTTTCTATGGCTATTTTTTTTTTCTTAACCAGCTCAACACAGTGAAGGAAAGATACTTGCAACCTGAGTTTTGAAAAAAAAAAAAAAGAAAAAAAAGAAAGCTTAATATTCTTTCTCCTTAAGCCTTTGATCCCTATTCCTCAGTCGTGGGAACAGGGAGAAGTGATCCTCCGTGAACTGCGAGTAGGAAGCTGCGAGGGAATCGGCAGATGAGTTTTTAACGTTAGGCCTTGTTTATGCTGGGGATTAAGTCATTTGTGGTCAGCAACCAGTGCAGCTGGGCTGCTGCAGGCTCCCAGTTCACATCCGATGACATGACTCGGGTGGAAATCGGGGGCATGCTCGGCTGCTGGAAGGGCGATTTCTGCCCTCGCCGCCGGGCTGCTGGCGGTGGCCGGAGCGGAGGTGACCGGGTGTGTGCGGTGCCGGGGTCCCCGGCACGCCAGGTTGGAGCAGAGCTTCTTGGGCGAGTGGAAAACTTCAGAGAGAAAAGGTTCTGAGGAGATTGATCGAAACCATAATTTTATGGGTGTAGCAATAAACAGGCAAGCCAAGCCTGAGCTGCAGGAAAGCCGCGCGGAGCGGCTGCTACTTCGTGTTTCTCAAGGTCCTAAAGAAGACAACAATCAGCAGATAGGGCAGGGAAGGGGGGAAAAATGCCTAAATTGCTGCAGTGATCTGTCTGTGTAAACATTTCAAACATCTGTCTGCATTTGGAAATATCCTGAGCTCTGCTCTGAAAGTATTAGGGCTTTTTCCAAAGGTGATTTTATTGTCAACTACTATTACAGCAGATTTATTTTTTTCTAGGAGGCACATGGTTAACATCTTTCTGTGCTTCTAAATATAAACTTGCTTCCCAGTAGTATTATCCAGGTCTCATTCCTCCTCTATTTCTCTTTCCTTTTCTCTGCTCCCCTCTTTCTCCTTCTGTCACCGTCTATGTGCATTTGTTGAGGCTGTGAGTTACAACTGGACGTGATGGGGATGGATTCCTTTTGTGATCTGTCCTGAGTTATACCAAAACGTTCTGTAAAGTTTTACTTTCGTGGAGCGCTATATAGTGACTTTTTATGTGTCTAAGAAATGGAAACATTTTGTCTCATATAAAAAAAGAAATATTTTTATACTGTGCTCCATTCACAGACCACATCAGAGGTATTCTAAGAATAGAATAGATCAAATATATTTTATGGAAATATAATGAGAAAAGGATGTGTTCCCAAAACTCACTCTGAACAAAGGAATGCAACATAGTCAGGAATACTTTAATGCGCCTAACAATTTTCTCATGTGAAAGGCTGAAGGAACAGTCTTGGTTTGAAGAAATCTTCCAATTCTCCCCAGGCACCCTGAACTTGAAATCAGAACTAGGAAAGCTATATATTACAAAAAAGAAAATGTATGGAAAAAGTGACTGAGGGCATTAACCATAAAAGACGTTTTGAAAAGAAAAATAACATCAATATGAAACATTTTGTCATGTTTCATTTCATTGATCATATATTTATTTTATGTGCTCTGGAGCGCTGAAGCTTAGATGTAACTACATTTCAGGAGCCTCATATTAGACCTGTCATTCTCTTTGTGGTGAAAACTAAATAGTGAGGAAAAAATAAAATAGATTGCAATTATTAGATTTGGGTTGGATTCCATCAGATTGTTCTTAGAAACTTCAAAAATTGAAGTCAGAATATGAGACATAACATTAACAGCTATTAAAGAGACTGCCTGCGTGACAGATAGAGAAGTGGGAGGTACACCTACAATGTTAAATAATGCATCTTTTTCACAGTAATGCAATATGTTCACCTTAAATAGGCTTGTAATTAAAACTGCCAGTGTTGATTAGATCAACCACATAGGAAAGATGCATTTGTATTAGTTCTAATTAAATCTGTTTTAAACAAGTTAAAGTTAGATTGGTGGGTTTTATTTTTTATTTTTTTTTATTTTTTAATGCTTTATTCCCTGATACAATGGCATGTATTTTGGATACTTTATAAAGGCTCATCCTTTTCAGCAGCAGATCTCTGATTCCAGGTTCTGCCTCAGGTCTGGACTTCTTTCATAGGTAAAACCTGCAGTGATTTGAAATATGTCTGTTAGAGGAACGTGCCGAATAGGATCTGGCCACACGTGGTCAGAAAATGTTTTTAGCATTGATAAAGAAAATGAAAGTGTTCATCATAATTCAAGCTCTTTAGTAATTGGTCTTAATGTGTTTTCCAATAAATATAAGGTTGGCTTCAACGTTAGTTGTGGAGAGGAGTGGAGTAGGGAAGGGACGAGCATGGGGAGCTCTGGCAGCCCCTAGCACATCTCACAGCTTTCACTGGTGCTGGGTGGCACTTCTCACACTAGGCATCTTTGAAGATTGCTGGTATGAAGCCCAACAAGACGCACTGTGTTTTCAAAACTCCCTGCTCGAGTCTAACACCCTGCTAGAACTGAAAGTTATATTCTCCTTGAATTGAGTGGAGTGAGGATTTGGACCCAAGTGGATGCTTTTGGATATATCAACCAATGCAAGCTACAAATGCTAAGCAAGTTCCACTGCAGCAGTAATTTAAGCAATGGCATTTTGTGCAGCTCATGTCTCTGAGCAGGCTTTCAAGAGTTTAACTCCAGGGTGGATAATATCAGCCTCTCTCTCAGCTCCCGCCCTTCCTCTGGGTGCGGAGCTGATCCCAGGTGCCAAGGGAAAAGTGGTCAGAGCCTTTTGGCTTCTCTCTCTCTCATGATCCTCGCAAATTTGTGTAGGCAAATGCCAAGACCTCCTTGTCCAAGGTGGGCAAGGAATGCAGGGCTGGGAAGGTGATGGTGGTGGGACACCAGCAGCTTGCGGCCCCGTGAGTGCCAGTTTTCTTTAACAAGCAACCTGAATGCAAGGGAAACCTCCAGGAACCACGAGTGCTGTGTTACAGCTTGTAACACAACTGGAAAAAATAAGTTGTGCTATGTTTTCATATTGATTTTCCTTCTCTTTGGTGCAACGTTTTCAATTTAAATGGCAGAAAGCTGAGGCACAGAATGGGAAAAAATGTTCTGAGCTACACAACTGGGAAAAGAGCCTGATTTTCTGATTTTGTGTCCATGTTATCCAATTAAATGTTGTCACTGTCCTGTGATTTCGTGTCCAGTGCAGTATTGCTTCCACAGAAGAGCTAATTATGGAATAAGATAACTACAAAAGTGCCCATATTTAATTAACAACATTATATAGTATATCCAGGAAGAACATTTTTCCCCCTAAAATTGTTTTAATTAACATGAAAGAAAAGCTTCTGCTGACTTTTTATTGTTGCAAGATAGAGAGAAAATTATTTCATGCTAACATTGGGCTATATTTAGCTTCCATCTCTCTATCTACAGAAGAAAAATTGAAAATTAGTTTGTTAGATTGTATTGCTCCTTTTTATCTTATAAGGGCTTCCTTCAAGTACCATTAAATAATGATATAATCTTTAGGATATTAGTTAACAGATAATAATTATTTAATTTTGTTGTTTGGTTTTGTGTTTTGTCCTTTTTATATTTCTTAGAGAAGGAAGAAATCTTCCACCTTCCAGAAACCTGATATTTTGGACCAGATCCCTCTCTGAACAGGTTGTATGCTGCCCTTTTCAAAATCAAGCTATCAGAAGATGCCCTTCAGCAGAAGTGTTAAGAGGACTTGGTGAGCTTAACATGTTTCGCCTGCTTAATTTAATTTGGAAAAATTCAACCAGAAAATGAAGTTATTAACAGGTTGGTACATTCAGAGATAAGATGATGTCACAGGGAAGCAGTCAAGTGGGTTGCTTGTCAAAATATAAAATATGTATCTGTCAGAATCAAATGATAGATAAGCTGTGGCTGGGTGTAGGATGCGGTGAAAATAGTGTGCTAAAAATTGAAACTGAATCCCACCAGTCTGGAGCACAAGCTTTTAGTAACTATTGTGATCAGAAATATAACAATCCTGGGGACATGAACTGCGCTGCTGAGGCACCGTTTGTGTAATTTCTTGGCACCAGTAGCCAGAAGTATGTGCATCAGCACTAGACCCCAAACAGGAGAGCTGGGAAGCGTGGCTCCCTCAGCAGAAGACTGAAACTTGGACACCCCATTAGGTTGGGTATTCCAAAACGAGGATTAGTAAATCTTTTCTTGGGTAACTTGGAGACATTTAAGGCCTCCAAATGTGAAAACAGAGTTTGTCTAGCCAACATGATGAGCCTTCCTGTATTAGAGAGGTTCAGATCAAAGGGAGAAATCTCCAGTGCATTCTCCAGGAACGCGTACACGTCATGCAACTCACAGGCCTCTTCCTGCCTTCTGGCTTGCCATATAAAATAGCTGGCACCAGGACTTTAAAGTTAATAAACTCAGGAATTGTAAATGGCAAATTGGAGTCTTGCATGAGCAAAACAGAATAGGCTACTAAACAAGGAATGTAGTCAAACTCCCAAATACTGTGATGGCAAAATAAGAGAAATACCATTATAATAAACTTCGCTATTGCGTTATCATTGAATTTGGGAAAATGATTCCACTTATGTGGGACTTTATTCACTGCAAGTTGCAAAACTGAACTTTAAGACTATAAACTCCTGGGGATGGCTCATGAAATCTCTTTTTGCTCAGGGTCTTCCAAGATGCAGAGTTTAATTGTGACTGGGAACTCTCAGGACTAACACAATACAAATAATAGAAGTGCTAAATAAAAATGCTGCTTTTGTATTTAAAGGTCAGAAGGGACCAGTCTGACCTCTTGATCTACAGGCCATAGGGCTTTGTCCAGTAACATCAACATGAGATTTCTAATTTATGTTTCAACTTATATTACTCTTAAAACTTCAGCTTGACAAATATTCCTCCTCAGGAAAGAATCAGTTTTAATATGGTGATATGATTTTTTTTTTCATTATTTAAAATATTTCTCATTTAAATTTCTTTAGCTTTAACTTCCAACTTTTGGATTTTGTTTATTCTTGATTAAAAGTTATCTCATATCAAAACCCTTCTCTTTTATAAATGAGGCAGATGAAGTTTAAATCTGTAAAGAGTGTTCTTAATAACTTTGTTTTTTTCAAAGTCAATTCCACTTTTTTTTTTTGCTATACTTTTTACTGTATGAATGCAAGAACTGGATTTTTTTTTTTTAATATTTTTTTTTCCATAATCATAATGACTTTCTTAATGCTGTACACAGAGGTGACAACCATTCTCTGCTGCTACATGCTATTCTCCATTTTATATCCCCAAGGATTGCACACACCCTTTGGGACTTCATGCTGCTGGCATTATATGTGCTATGCTTACTCTGTTTCATGCTAATTTTTAATTCAGCACTAGTTTTAATGGTTGTATAGAATTATCTACGTTGCTGCCACACATAAATTTATGAGATCATAAATACCTATCAACTTTTAAAGATGGACATAACCAGCCTTTTTTTTTTTCCTTTTTTTCATTTCTTTCTGTTAAAATCTGAAAATAAATCGCAAATCTCCCAGCATGAGGAACTTGGTTTTGGACTTGTGTAATGACAATGCCCTTGTAATTGAAAGAAAAAAGAAAAAGGAAATCTGGGAGACGATTAGTCTACATGTGGTATACTTCTTTTTCCTAAATTGAAAAAAAAAAAAAAAAAAAAAAGAACAACAATCCAGTGACACATTTGGGCTGAAAAACTGCTTGCTGCACATGTTTTATATATGTGGGTTTACTACACAGATCATGTGTCTTAATTAGGTAATTTATACTGTGTTATCCAAAGAAGATGTTCATGTTCATTTGGGTACACAATAAAAGTTTCAAAAAAAAGTGTTAATCCTCTACTTACTGAGATCCGTGCATGGATACAGAATAACAACAACAACAAATATATCCCAAGATGCTAGCACAGCTACCTACTAGGTTATGCTCCCTGGAGAGTCAGTATTGTAGAATATGCACAATATAGGTGGGGATGAGTTGTATTCTTAGTTGGACTTTTCTATTCTTAATTTTCTTCCTGAAACTAAACATATTAGCTTTACCCACTGGGCAACTTTGAACGCAAAACCAAAAGTATAATGATAAATAAAACTAAACCAAAAGAAGGTTCAGGCTGTCACTTTGTTATTTGGGCAATTTTTCAGTATTTGGATAAAGGTTGAACTAGATGATCTTAGAGGTCTTTTCCAACCTGAATGACTCTGTGAATTTGTCTGTCTTTGAGTTGTGATGTTTCAGAGAGGTAGTGGCAGCTTGGCCTTGAGATCCACTGGCCTTTTCCCCTTCTTCCCCCAAACCTTGATATTTCCTAAATTAGTGTTTTGTTTCCTTGTACTGATCTGATACTGTTCAACCAGAAACTGAATCTAGTTATCACTGGTTATGCTAATTGAGATTTCTCAGTTTCTCTTCCCCTTTGTCATTAAGCTGGATTTGAGCTTCACATACCCTCGCAATTACTTTGAAATTCGAAGTCTCCTTGCAACTACTTTGAGAAATCTGAAAGCTAAATGATTCCCAAGTTTAAAATATGATGTTCCCCAGTTGAAAGGCAAAAAGCAATATTGTTATATTTGTATTCTGATGAAATTCATTATGTACAATATAATTTGTGTCTCCATAACAATCTACTCTTCTTCAATTAGGGATTAAGCCAGATACTACAAAGATCTGGAGAAAACACAGTAACTTTTTTTTTTTTCTCATTGAGAATACAGAAGGAATTTAAAGTGTGTGTCACTGGCAGTAAAATACAAGCTTACAGAGTTTTTCTTCTGTTTATTGTAAATCAACTACAGAACAGCAACCCATGGCATTAGTCCAGGAAACTGAGATTATGAAGTTAGGAAGCAGAAAGATGAACAGAAAATCATGTTCATAAATCTTAACGAACATCTTCCTCACTATGCAGTGAGAACCTGATTCAGCTCTCTTTGAAATCAATGGGAAGACTCCCACTGACTTTCAGTGGGAGGTAGCTCAGACCCTTATTGCTTGCATTTGTGCCCCTCTTGGGATAGGATATGACGGGATGCAGTGCATGCAGACAACCATAACTAATGGAAACGGTCCGAGGACCCTGGCTATCCTGAGAAATGAAGGTGAAGCAGTCAAGTTTAGTATCACGCCTCATCAGGCCTTCTTCCTGCACACACACACCTTATTCATGGGAATGCAACAGCACTGGAAACAGTGCTGTATTTGTTGATGGCCACTTTGACAATGTGTTATGATCCCTAGCTGCTGTCCACAGGTCTGTTCCTCTGAACGGAATATGAAGTGTAGCCTAGGAGAAATCTGTTGTAATTTGCTCTCCTCTTTTCTGTATTTATAAGCCTACAATATTGTAAGTTTTTACTGTGGGTGGACAAGCAGCATCCACTCATATCAAAGAAGATATAAGTACAGATAAATATAACTTTATACATTCATTTTTATATAACTTATGCAAATGTATGTGCAAGTTAGTCACAGTCCCCAGGCTGGCAGCAGATAGCTGATGTGGCCATTGGTGTAACTTCCTCTGGACACTTGTGTTACTGTTTTATCCTACTGCCTTTCAGCAGAGCTTTGGGTACATATTGCATCCATCCCCTTGCTCAGTGCTGCAGCCTTTAGATGAGATAAATTACTTTCTCCCCATCACATCACTGGTTGCTCCAGAAAAAGCTAATTTTACCTAGCACTTGGTGTTAAGTACTAACTGACCATATTAAGTCTAATCAAAGTATATAGACGCAAGAGTTTGTTCTTTTATGGGAACAAAACAAAATTCTAATTTTGGTATACTGGGTTCAGTTGTCCAAATTAATATTCTTAACATTCATCCTTATATTAAGCACCCATAAATAACTTGGTCCATACTGCTTAGTTTATAGGTATTAGTGTTTGAATTTTAATAATTCTAATTAATGTTATCTTTATTAATTACTTTGTACTTTTGTTAACTCGTCATGAGATCTCAAAGCACTTAATTAAACCACACAGAAGTATATGAATTTCAGTCTATTGAGTTTGTGTTTTGGATAAAGGTTGTAATGAGAATTAACAGTTTTTCCATAGTCCATTTCAGGGCTTTATGTTGATTTTCTGCAGCATTTAAATACTGTGAAAATAGGGCTCCAGAAATCTTGACTCCCACTTCTACCCACTAAATTATGGATCTTACTGCCAATTCTGAATTTAAAGTAATCTTTGAAAAAATTGTATTCGGGAGTCTTCAAATATGAATAGTGATAATTATATCAATATTATTAATATGCATTATTAAAATACATAAATCTACATTTTCAAAGCTTTGATGTGCTTACAAAACTGAACTTTTAAATGAAAGTATGTTTTTAAATCATGCATGTGTTACAGAAATCTATTAAGACTCAGTCTCACAAAGACGTGCATATGCTTAGTGCAGTGATTCACGTGCTCCTACAGTTTGTCCCCTGGGAGCATCATAGCTATCTGATGGAACATACCAGTTTATGATCTCAAAGATTGTTTCCCAAACCATTTTTCTGTGTGTGTGCGCTTCCTCTTCGTCATTATTATTATTATTTTAATCTTTTTTCTTCTGTTGTTAAATGTGATTTTACTATGATTGCAAACCGTGAAGATTACCACGTGGAGAAGCTGCGAACTACATTCATTGCTGGTGGACTCTTACTTTCAAATCCGAACACAGCTAATGTAAATAACATTTTACTTTTCTTAAAAGTTATGTAGGTCTTCCGTAGGTCTTCACCTCCTTTCCCACTGTTCTACTGCCTTGTGAGAGCTGGTCATTCATTGCATTGATTTCCTACTTCCTAAAGGATTTCAACCTTGCTACATAGTTAAAACTGGAATATAATTACACTTTCTTTTCCATTTGGACATTATAAGACTCCTACTTAACTATTAAAAAAAAAAAGATAAAAATGGGACCTTTAGACATTGTAAGCTTGTATTTTGAAGGCTATGCTTATATTTTGAGGTTTCTGGTGAGCAAAATCAAAACTAACAGAACTGACCATAATGATAAGTGCTTCCCATGTTTTAATGTTGTTTTGTTGTTCTTGTTTGTTTGTTTGTTTGCTGGGAATTGTAGTATAAAGGAAGGTGTATACTCAAGAATTGCTATCGGACCAAGTTGCTGAAGATAACAAGTCACTAATGGAAAAGCAGAAATGTTTTGAGGAGCAGTATCTGCCACCCTCTCTTCTGTACTAACCACCAACAGCTGGAGACCAGGCAGCAGAAAGGCAAGAGGAGCACGTCTCATAGATGCGTGTGCTTAGGCTTGAGGCTGAGCAAAGTTTCCAGGAGAAAGGTACAGTTTTTCGTTGCCTTTAATTGGGTTTCTATTGTTACAGAAAATTTTTATATATATATATATATATATATATATATATATATATAAAAAAACCATTACTAGGATATTAATCCTAGTGCAAGACTTGTAGTTTTTACTTAGCCATTTTTACTAAAGAGTTGAACAGTGCAGCTAAGCAGTAACCTAGGCCGGAGAGGGCCTAGGTGGGAGGATAGGGAAGGTGGGGGAAGAGAAATGGTTGTTCATAAGTGACCAGGAAGGTTTCACAATTTCCACAGTAGCTTCAGACTCCAGGATCACTGGTTTCTGCCCTTTTCATCAGAAGTGTGAGGCAGGGTATCAGGAACGCATCCCATCACGACTAATGGCTCAAAATGGTGACAGGACAGTGCCTGTATCTAGCTAACTGGTATGTGTTCATGTGTGGTTGGAAAATATTTGGTCTCCAGAAGACAAGGAGTGTCCTACAGCCATCTTTATTTCACCCACTCTTGCATCTGCTGGAACATCTGTTGGTGGCTAGTGCTGGAGACATGACAGTAGACGTGTTGGGGAACAAGTCTGGCTCAGGATGAGAGTTTTTATGCTTCTCTGTGCTGCAGAGCATTGGGAGATCTGGAAGTCTTTCATGCTCTGACCTTTAGGAAGTTGAAATGCTCAGAGCTGGGTTGTCATTGGTTAAATGGTGTTTCCTGCTTAAAACTTCAGGAGGCATATTTTTACTCTGCACATATATTTATAACTAATGATTTGAAATTTGGTCTTTTGCAAACTTGTACCTTAGACCACCGGTATTTTAGTATTAAAAAAAGCCTACTTTTTTTCTTTTTTTTTTTTTTTTTTTTCCCCACAGTGACATGCTTTTGTGGAATGCAACCATGTGGGAATAATTTTCACTACAATTATTTACTTGGTTGGACTGGTTAGTTTTCTCTTAAACGAGGTACTTCATTTTAGAAGTTGCATCTTCTCTTAAATAGTTATTTAGAGGAAAGCTGCAGAAGATAGCAACTTTGCAGAGGAGGGAGAAAAAAAAAAAAAAAAAACAACCAAAAAAACAACCACACACACAAGTTGGAAGGGCTTAGAATAAATTATTGCATGTCATTCTGTGGGAAAATCTTCCAGTACGAATGCTGCGTTATTCGCAATGTGAGTGCCAGATCCACTCAGCTCTGCTTTGCACTTCTGTCACCCTTATCACTCATGAGACGATACTCTTCTACTGTAAGTGCTACCCCCAGCGGCATGTATTCATTTATAGGACTTGCATACTTATGCTAAAGTCACACACCCAAGAGGCACAGGATGAATTGACAGTATAGGCAGATGCTTTCAGCAAAGAAACCGGCATGTTAAAAGAGCTTTAGCGTGGTTATTGTTTTGCCAGGCAAATCCATGTACTTGTCATCAAGGTGTTAGGGAGTATTTCAGCCTTGTTGTACAAGCTGAATACAAGAACTGTAATCAAGAGTTACATCATTTGGTGAGACAAGACCTGGAGGAATACAGCAAAGGGAAATGTGCATAATCAGAACAGTTCGGTTACAATGGAAAGGGGTTTGATAGTGTTAGAAATGTAGCTGAAACACGCTGTCTCCATTCCCCTGTCATCAGGCATTAGATGGTAGATGTCAATGGACTGGAGAGACCTCAGGTTCCAATGAAGGAGTGTGGGGTTCCCTCTTCAAACCTTCCCAATGCTCCAAAAACCTCCTAAGGTAACCATCTGCTGAGCCATGAGGCCTCTCCCCTGTTTGAGGATAGGCACCAAACTGGAGATTGAAAAAGAATCCCTAAATAAAAACTTGATTTGAAAAAAGCAGTTTGTTTTGACAGTTGGTCAAAGAATGTTGAGAAATAAGAGCACGGGCAATTTCCCCCCTCAAAATTCCCATAAAGGAAGAGCTCGACACAGAGGCAGGGCCAGAAGTTAGGGAGAGGAAAAAGTCTCATAGCCATGATGACAGGGAACCCGCTGTAGCTTGTCATACATGTTAGGGATGATGCGCTTCCCATGGTGCTTTCCACACTAATGCTTTTGCCAAAATCCCTCCTAGAAATCTTGCTTTAAAAAAAAAAAAAAAAAAAAAGTTCTCTGGTGACACCCAATCTGAGTATGCAACATCCAGCCTGCTTTATTTATATTTTTCACAAAATATTTATCACTACTGCCATAGCAATAACTAACCTAAAAAAAGAGATGAGGTTTCAATGCAATTTGACCTTCTCCAGACCCTGTCCAGAGCCATCTCTATTCTTATACATATATTATTGGAAATGTTTTGAATTTTTGAGTTTGTGGAGGAAAATGTTTGACATCTCAGGGATTCTCTAGCCATGGAATACTGCTTTACACCCAGCACTAAGTAGGTTACCAGACAATACTTAGTTTTTTGGGTGTCAAGTATGCTGTAATTCTCCCTGGACGTTAACGTGCAGTGAATTAATAATATTGCTCCTTGTTGCCTTGTCATTAATCTGTTTATTATAAGCCAAAGCTGACATTTGTGGCAGTATTTAAGAGGGTGATTTTTAAGAGACACCGTACAGTGAGTGCTGGAGGGAGGGACTTGGGTGCTGCCATAGAGATGATGCTCCTCCAGGATGTTGGTGGCAACCAGCAACACAGGCATTCATGTTTTGGTTGAGACTTATGAATGGAGCCCTACCTCCAGCAGGGCTCCACAGGTGAGCAATTCAGAAAATTACATTATTAAATTATATTATAAAACTGATTTTATGATCATGTAAAAGCCATGCAAATACATTTTTTTTTTAATTGAGGCTGCTGGCTGAGCACTGCTGGGTGCTGTGGAACGTGAGCAGTGCTATGAATATCAGGAATGCTAATAATGGGGTCCCATTTCTAACTTGGGAACAAGAGGTTTGTTGCGTGCACATAACTTCCATGGGCAAGCATTCCTCTTGTCTTGCTGGATGTAGGGTGTGGTTCTGCATGAATAACCCCAGTCCTTTAAAAGAGTGCTGGAAGACAGTCAAATAATTGTTTCTTTGCCAATAATCGTAGCGTGGGGAGATGCCGGGCTCAGGTTTTAATCCTGCAAATGACTCCTATGCAGAGGAGTCAAATATAGAGTGCAATTTGAGAGCAAGGTCTTCATTGTTTTTTCTTTTCTTTTTTCTTCTTATTTATTTATTTATTTTTTCTTTTAAATAAACTGTTTAATTAATTTATCAGAATTATCTCTGGAAACATTTGACAGTTCATAGCGCTGCTTGTTAATAAGTCACTAATTGCCTCCAGGGTGTTTAATGTGGAGCATTAAAGCCAATAGTGAGGGTCAAAGGAAAAGCATCAGAAGACCGCATGTACAAGCATCTGCATGTTTGACTTTTTTGCACCAGATTCCTGGCTATCACTGTCTTAGGGATACCTAAGAGGGCCGCAGTTGTCATAAGCATGTCTTAAGTGGGTACTTCGGAATTGTCCTGGGATGGTATCGAGCCAATCTAATAGCTTTCTTGCGTGAAGTATGCACAGCGGAAGAGGGAGAGAGGGAAGAGGAATGTGTGGCATTCCTCTGCGCCTTTCTGGCACAATTGTCCTGGTGGTACTGTTTCAGCTGGTGTAATCAAGAACAGCCCTGTGGCTATGCTACGGCACGTGAAGCTCCTTTTTCTGGCCCTTATATGGCACACGACTGCAGCCTGACTGGTGGGGCTTGCAGCTACTTCTCCTCCTTGTGCGCTCTTCCACCACAACCAGCACAAATCTGACGTGTTTAGGAATCTGCCCTTATGTTTTAAAACTCCATGCAAATATGGTAATAATAACTAAACTGACATTTGCTTTTGCTTCTGTATAGTATGTCTTTAATATGATTACTACCCTTAACATTTAAGGGAATTTTGACAGTTATGTAATCCCTTCAACATTTAAGTACAACAGGAATTTATTATTAAGTGCAGTGGCTGGAAATGGAGTACTTTTTTCATTCACACTATAAACAGTTACGTTGGATTAGTAATCCTGCTTGTCAGAGTTGCTCACTGTTTGATATTAATCAGTAGGTTTATGAAAGGTGCAATAGAAGGCAGAAACGAACAGTGAAGAAGTTGTAAACCTTGGTTCCATAAAATCAGCCTCTATCTAATACTTAGGTTCACAACGTTTCTTGCAGCGACCATTAGACTAAGGGGAAAGGAAGTACTGTGTTATGGTAATGGTACCCCTAACTATCTTTTGATAAACATATATTTAGGTTCTCACTATGTAAATGCAATAGCAGAGTGGTGAAAGCCAAGACTTTTGAGAACATTCTTAGGTTGTTTTGTAAAGAGTATGTTTTTCAGACTGTTGTATAGATCGACTGTGATACAACCTGGCAAAACACTTAATGATCAAATATTACATGACAAAATGAATAACGTCTCCTTTTGTTTCTTATCTGCTATTAAAATCATGTGCAAATCACTTCACCTGAATATTTCTACCTAATTTGTGGGTTGTTATCTTTGAGCTACATAATTAATTTCTGTATTTTGCAGACTCCATTGCACCATAGACTTTTTTTTTTTAAACACTTCTGAATCTCTACCTACACGTTCATGCAGCATGTACAGCAGAGGAACCAGGCTCTGTGGTTGCAAATGTCATCTCATGAGATCTGTAGATGATCAAAGTGAAAATGACACCATTGTAGCGCAAGATGTCTTGGAACAGTGCATAATAAATTACCATGATTGGTTAATGAACATACATGATTAATGAAACAAAATATGAAAATATAATAAAGGCCTTTCTTGTAACTGTCAGTCAACTTCCATGTTCAAGTGCTTCCAGATCCGTCCCTTACACACCTAACTTAAGAGTTAACATGTATCTGTATATGTGTAGTAATATACAGTAGTGAAATAAAATTGCAGTGTATGACCTCTCCATTAAAACCAAAATTAAACTTTAATAACATAGTTAACAAATTTCTATACCTAGGCTTGTTTCGAGATACGATTTTTTCCCCTTTTAAAAAATCCTACTCGTTCTAGTTTTGTTTTGCATTTAAAATAATCTTCATGAAATAGCATTAGTCTTCACCAAGCTATGTATATCTTTCACAAATCACTTTTAAAGAAACAAGGCATTCGTTGTTTTTTTTTTAATTTTATTTTTTAAATTCTCATGTCTAAATTTAGAGTTTGCTTGTGGTAGGACCAAAAGTGCACAAAAATCTGCCTCACTGTTTCATTACCAATCACTGTGATATTTTTGGAGATGCCATTTGATTTGCATTGTCGGACCTCCTACCTAGCATCACAGAAGGCTGCGCATCAATAAAATTAACTTTTGTCACTCAAACCAAATTGGGCTAAGGCACTCGTGCCAAAGCAGTTAATGTGCATGCAAGGAGAGCGGCTGATCCCGGAAGCATTCAAACTCTCTTTCGAAAGGCAGAATAAATTGATTAATCCACTTCTGGGTGATTTCCCAGAGTTGTCCTTATGCCTCAGATGAAACCCAATGGGAAGAAAATCGATCACCCCCACACACGTGAGAAGGCTGTGATCAAACCAGAGGCATGGAGAGGTGGTGATGGGGTACAGCAGCCTCTTGTTTGTGCTCTCCCAGGGCGCAGAACAGCGCTCAGCTGCTCCTCACCTGGAAAAGCCTGGAAGGAAGGAGCTGTGATTTAGTGCGCCGCGGCTCTTTGCTCAGTTCCCCGTTGCTCTGGAGGAAGTTGCTGCAGCTCCTTTCAGAGCACGATGTACCTCTCATCTCCTGCCAGCTCTGCTCCACAGAGCAGCTCCTGCTGGGGAGGCCACCACCCTCATCGCCTCCTCCCTGCTTGCCGAGCAGGAGCTGCTCTCCTCACAACAGCTGGAGGTCTGCCCCGCGGCGTGGGGTGCCTGGGGCTCACACCCCCCTCCTCAAACACAGCCCAGCATGGCTGGCCAGCCAGGGCATCGAGGTAATTAAAACACAAGAAGCACCCCCCAACCTTCCTTTGATATCTATTATTTTTTGCTTGAGGTTGCGTTAGGGAAAGTGAGGAGAGATGGATACATGCTGCCTAGCTGTGTTCTGCCTTGTAGTGGATCCATGCAAGAGACAAAGTTGACTTTTTTGGGGCCTTTTGGCAAAAGAAGCAGTTCTGCAAAGTTTTACAAACTGGAAAACTTCGTTTAATTTTAAGATTGAAAGTGATGGATCTGTTCTCAGGAATCCATATCTTCTCCATAATTTTCAGGCATCCATATCTTCTCCATAATTATCAGCTCATCATCCAGTTGCCACTCTTTTCCTTCCTCTCCCAGATTTGTTTCAGGTGCTTAATGCTGTACTGTAATTTTACATGATATCAACTGCTCAAGATAATTATTTTGTGAATCCAGTCCTCCTACCTCCTGTGAACCCGTCAGTAGCCCATGGACATGTCCCTCATCCATATTTACTGAATTTTATATTCTCTGAATTCTTCATGAAAATAGTAGGAATTTTGTGCATTTTGGGTTTTGTTTGTTTGTTTAGTATTTAAGCTGTTCCATAGCTGTATTTTGCCACAAGAGACACCTGGTCCTTTTTTCTTCTTTCCTCACTGGTGAATATAATACCACAAAGTCCTCAAAGCACTGAAGAAACCATTGAGCTTTTTATCCTCTCAAGAAAAGGTAGCAATTTATGGAGAGACTGCAGAAAGGGAGGATTAGGGGATTTTAGGAAATGTAAACCTTTTTCTTCTGGGGTTGCATGGGCCTTTCTGAAGATCAGTCCTAGGGAAAATGTTTGGCTGTAGCATGGATGGATGCAAAGTTAAAATTTGAGTTTGGACGAAGTCACTACTTGTGCACTCTAATGTGCATGGGGATGGATGCTGTCAAATCTCTGTCTGTCTTAGATGACTGCTTTGATATTGTCTGTGATACAAATATTTAGACTTTGATCTACTTGTAAAGCCAGAGAGGTTTTGAAAATTTTCATAAGTATTTCCCCATTTCCTGAGCCAAGGAATGGATTTTTTTTTTCAAAGCCTAAGTCAGCTTGTTTTTATCTCAGAGGAAATAATGTTATTTCAGTGTACCTGGTGAGAGCACTGGAATATGTGCATTTCTATTTGAGTACACAACAACTGCTCAGTTTTCTGTAAACATTTCTGAGAAAGGAAAATTCATAAAAGACAAAAAACTTCAGTTAAACCGTTAAACAAACTATATGTAATACATATAATTACGCTATCTTTTTTATAGTATTTCTGAAATTTTAATTAACAGGAAAGACCGTCTACAACCAAATTCAATTTTTTTTTAATTGAATTTTATCAAATTAATGGTATAGGACATGAAAAGAAATGCTCTTAAAAATATCAGTGGAACACTAACTGGCAATAATGTTAATTGGCTTGTCTTCGCTCCCATACTACTCTGGATGCTTGGATAAGTCAGTTGGAAAGAAATAGATAAACATGTATGACTGTTCTGGGTGAGAAATAGTTTAAAGAGGCTGAACTATTTCATGGCAAGAACTGGGCCAAAATATTAAGAATGAAAACATTTTATAAACTAGCTATCTTCCTCTCAGTGTTTGAAACAATCAAGCTTCAGATTGACATTAAAAAAATATTTTGCTATGTTTTAAACTTTTTTTTTTGAGTTTTAAGGTTGCTTGTTAAAGTAAGTGCAATAAGAAAAATGGACTACTCCAACAATTTATTAAAAGCAAAATATATATATAAAAAGTTCTGAAAAGAAACTTTTAATTAATTCTGGCAAAACCAGACTTTCTCGTATTAAAATAAAATAATAAAAAAAAGTTTAATGGAAAAAATCCACTTTATTTTATCTTCTCAGTCCCACTACTTTACCATAAAATAGACCCCACATATTCATAATTATTTATTTTAAATCTGAGTGCCATTTCAGATGGGACTGTCATTACTGGTTACTTGAAATGTGGAGGGTAGAGGCATTTTTGTTAGTAGGGAAAAGCATGATTCAGGTCATCTTCCTTCGAGTCATTACCAGCCTTTGACGTGCCATGATCCTGGTGTAGGTCATTATGTCTAATAATGGGGTGTGCTTTACTCTTACTTCAACATCTAGCTCCAATGCTGAATTAGTGGCTTCATCTTAAAATGAATTTTACTGCTGAAAGAAAATAAACTGTGTAAACCCTAACCCAGGAGACAATATTAATTAGTGTGAGAGAAAACTATTAAAGCATATTCAACAGAAATGGAAAAGCCATCCACTTGTTTGGAACAATCACCCCTTTAAAACACAAGATAAGTAATTACTAACGTTTGCTTATTGTACTTTTTTCTTTAAATTTATTTTTTTATGACTGACTCTCCATAGCTTCTCTGTCTGAAAGATAACAGTAGGATTGCCTAATTTCTGTCTCTTCAAGGTTAGGAATATTGATAGGTATCAATTCAGGGCACATTTATTCAAAGGTTAGAAAGTATACTGAACTGTTGTCTAGTGTAGATTTTATTTTAGGAGCAAACATAAACACGAAGAAACTATAATCCTGGCGTAATGTAGGAATCTAATTAAGACTAATGAGGCAACATTAAATTTAATGTATGATGCATTTTATATGCCTTACCATTAGAGCTGCAGCAAGCTGTTCGTCAGAGCATCAAACTTTGGTGAATCAGCCCCTCAAGGCATTGTTAAACAATTTGGGATCAGGCCTTCTCCTGTCCATTAGATTGTGTTGGGCTTGCAAAGTTCTGGATATAAATGGAAATTGGGCAGGGGGAACACAAAAACTTCTGACCATCTCTGAGGGCCTCAGTGAGTTAATAAAAGGGGAAGACAAATGGATGGCTGCGTGTGACACCCTTGGGGAGGTACGAGGCTGGGACAAAGGCAGGAGGGCGAAGGGTAATGTGTGCACTACTGTTTCAGAGGCACATATAGCAACGGGAATGCAAAAAGGCTGAGATTTATGTGATGCAGCACATCAAGAAGTGGTCATGGTGATGGTTGCTTAATATCTTATTAATGGTGTGATTGTGGATGTCTCTGAGATAAACAGAGTGCCAGAGTTTGCCTGAATGGAGAAGGAAGCATACGTGGCACCATGAAGTTCAAGATGGGTTTGAATGGCGACAGAGTTAAATAGGTCCTTGAATACAAACCCCAAAAGCTTCGTCTTGATTTGGTGCAGCCAGGGAGAACAGTGCATGGAGCCAATGAAACGAGTGAGGCAGCAAATGCGAGGGATGAAGAAACATGCTGGAAGCTGCTATGTTTTGCATGAGCTGAAAAGAGGCTGATGTCAATTAGACCGGGGACTGTGCAAAATGTTGCATGCCATCCTCATCAAAGACAACGATCACAGCCTTGGTAAGAGTTCAAGCCCCACAGCCAGGAGCGAGCATTCAGATCCTTCCAACTACGAGGGAGAAATTGGAGAGATTTAGGGAAAACGTGATTGTTACAACATGGGACAGAGAGGAAATAAAGAATACCCCCTACACCATGGGCCAAGGCAACACCAAAGAGGAGCGTGTGAGGAACAAGAGCATTTTGGAGGAGCGCTGAACCTCTTCGGAGGTTCCCAGCAGAAATCGACGGCACTTGCGGTGCTGGCAGCGTGGTGGGAAGCGCGGGCTGAGCCGCAGCTTGTACGAGCTCGCGGGCTCTTGCATCAGCCGGCACTTGCCAGCTGCTGTCAGACGGGGCCGAGCACGAGGCGGAGATGAGGTAAGGAAGAGTTAGTGGGTGTGGGGAGAGTGGGACGGGGAGGGCCGGTGTCAAAGTGCGCTGCAACCCCGCCGTGTCGAACGCTGAGTTTTAGCCTACTACATCCTGAAAATTCATTCCAGTTTATATTATTGCATGTGTTAGTGATGGCTTGAGTGGTTGGGACTTTGAAGTATTTCATCTACACATGAAATTGGATTTTTTTTTTTTTTCCTGTGGAATATAGCCATGGAAACCAGTAGTCTGTGCTGGAAAATAAATGACTGGAAACGTTCCTCGGTGACTAACTTGCTACAAGACGTTATTATAAGCGCACACAAAGTTATGCTTTTAACAACAAACAAATGCCGTGTCCTAGTTCTGAATTAGAGATTGCTTCCTTGGCAGCAAAGCTGCTCCAAGGAAGACGCTAATGTCAGGATGAATGGAAGTGATGTGGGTAGGAAACCAAAGGTATCTGCTGTATTTGGGCTGGGGGTGGGGGGGAGATGCTCCTCGCAGGGACACCAGAGAGCACCACGAAAGCTTGGCTGGGTGCAGAAAGGCAAACAGGGCCGCAAGAGGGGCGTCCAGGCGGGGAAGGAGCGGTCGGTGCGCGGCGTGTTCGCGAGTGCTTGGGCACTGACCCGGCTCCCCTTTCACCAAGGAGGGGGACGGACGGGACTGCAGATGTAGGCCAATGCTGAGAGTTTTTACAGTCCCCTGGTGTGCGGGTAACACGCTCGGACCACCCGCTCGGATCCGACCTGCGCTGCGGGAGGGGCAGGGGGAAAAAGCACATGTGAGGGGCTTGTTTTCCTGCTGCGACCTGCTCTGCTCTTTCCCTTTCCTAAGGGCATGTATGTTTGTCTACCTGCACAAGTTTGAATGCTGTTGGTGTTTGCTCCCCGTTCAGTCCTGAGCAGCAGGTAGATGGAGGATGCACTTAAATTGTGATCTGTGAAGGTTTATGGAAACAGACAACTCTTGTGACACATCTGTTCCTCATCCTCTCACGCTCTCATCTATTCATAGAAAAATCCAAGAGCAAACTATAGGAAGTGTGGATTTATTGCTGAGTTCATTAATTTATTTCCATGTTACTTTCCCCTCTCTTACTGCCTTGTCCATTGCTTCAGCTGGAGAAAGGTTTTTATTAATGATGAATCCTGCCATCTCTCACACCTGACCTAACAGCATGCACACATTTCATAGCACATGGAGAAGCTTTTTTTCACCTTTAGGATTTTGTCTTTTCCTTGAAGATGTCACGCTCTCTGTGCACCATTTCCCATCTGGGTGCTCACTTCTGGGGCTCCTGTGTTTGGGTCCCGTGGACAACCGTGCTGCAATGTCCTCCCAGTGTGGTCCCATCTGCCATATGCAGCAGTCCCGTGGGCATCACCTGCCCCTCTGGGTTTTGTAACAGCTATGTTTAAGGACACATTGCAACTGAAGCAGACAGGGGTAAGACATTTGCAATGCTCCTAGAATCCCATCACTTGGTGTTTCACCAAATTCTAGGGAAAGTAGAGGAGAATAGGATAAACCTATCTGCCTCTTCTGGTTGTGTGTGAGTGCTGTTTGGATTTAGGTCAAAATTCCTTGAAGGAGCTTAACACCCTTTCTCTCTCAGGGTCCTGCTGCAAATGGCTTTTCCTTTAGAAATGGAGCATTGCCCTCCTTTGCAGCCAGCTTCCTTCTCTTTTCTCTATAAAATAACTGGTGTTACCGTAGCTTGAGATGTCTGATGTGTAAGCACGAACAAAAAAAGATGGCACAAACTTTGGAATAAAACCAGAGTGTCTGATAGAAAACCACCCAGAAGAGCCTCAAATAAGACTCATAAATTGTACGTGGATCTGCTGGACGTCAGAAGTCCTTAGTTTTATTTACTGTAAGCAATGTGGCCAAGAGGCAGTGGGAACTGCTAGCTTTGCTGGCGGAGGGTTTTTCCTGTTGGGGTGTGGGTTGTGTTCTCAAAATCCATCTGGCCATTGCTTGTTTCTCCATTACAACAGGTAATCAAGGTGGTTTTTATGTAAATAGCCTTCTGAATGAAGTAAATGGGTGGTTCTTGCCCCAAGGCATTTCAGGGCTTTGTAGACCTCTTCCTCCAGGGTTGTGCTCAGCCTCTATAGGCAGTGAGAGGGCAGAGCCAAGGGTTAGTTTTAATCTGCTCCCTTTAACCTCCTCCCTCCTTAGGGAGCCTCTCTTCTAAAAAGTAAATCACAAGCGATGATCTGGGAGCGCCTGATACTCCCCACCTCTTCAATAGGTAAATTGCCCTTTTAGAATTGTGATCCATGCTCCTGTCCTCATTTTTCATATCTCACTTAAAAAAAAAAAAAAAAAAGTCTTTGAGGGACTTCGACTTAAGCAAAGGCACTTTAGAGTCTTTTTCTAATGTCATTCTGAAGTTAAAAAATAATTTGACTTCAAGGGAGATACGGCCCAATTTTTTAAAAACTTAATAGGATTAGTCATGGGAACTATTTTTAGCAAAAGTTCAACTTTATCCATGTATTTTAATGTGGGAAAAGTGTGTCCTTTTCCCTCTGCTAATGTTTGATGTATTCCAGCCCTCCTGCGAGTGTGTTTGAGTATCTTAGGGGCTCTGGAGTGGAGGAGAACTTCCTCTCGGATTCTCTCTGTTTTCTTTCGTGAAAATGACATTCCTAAGCTGTTTCACTTTCTGACAGGAAATGGAGCCTTGCCAAAAATGATTAAAGTCCAAGAAAGCATAACAGTTCCAAAGCTGCAGCAGTTCTTTAGGAGTCCCGAGTTTGACATTGTGTCAAACAAATGTGAAATATTGTTTAATAAATTTGAATAATACAGGGAAAGGGAAAAATGGTTCTTGGCTTATAATGCTGGTGCTCTTTATTAAGTCTGTAAAGGACTGCCTAGCTCTAATAAATTGAAATATATACATAAATATACTTGTGCATGGATAACAGTTTAATATTGTAATATATATTGAACTGCACACATGCACCCCCCACATGCAGACATTGATTTATTCGTATGTAGGTCCATATATATTGATACGTGCGTGTAGACCTGCTCACAGGTTTGTATATAATTATACATGGAATTACCATTCTCAGGCAACTCCTGTGCCTGCTCCATTTAAGAAATATCTTAAGTATTATTTATAAGGTGTGGCATGAAATTATGACTTTATAAAAATAACGTAATGCTAGATAAAATACAATTTGTTAACAGTTTCTCAATGGGCTTTAATTCAGTGCTTGTTCAAAGGCCGCACAGAGCAGTTTCTGCTCAGGCCGACTCGCACCTTATCGTGCAATTCCCGCATTATGAGAAGGGCTGCTTGGTGAAAGCAGTGAGAATTATACGGCACCCCATAGCCTGGTTCTGCCACCTTTTCACATTTAGAAACTCCTCCTGCCAGACAGCCTACCGGTTACTGGAAGTTTGACAGTTCTCAATATTAGGATATTAACACAACAGCTCTATTAGAAAGAGCCAGACTTGTAAGGAATTTCTGTGCTGTCAACCTCAGGTGTTAAAAAGTCCTGCAGACTCCTGTAGTCCTAAGGTTACTTTTAGGAACCCATGAAATAAAAAAAAAAGAAAAAAAAAAAGGCAAAAGCCTTCTGCATTTATGAGTGGGCTTAGTTTCTTTTGGATTTTGATCCTACGGGGTTGACTGAAATCACATTTTCAAGTTGCTCTCTGACCACAAGGCTGGGAATATTTTTTCCCCCTCTTTTTCTTCTTTAGTTGAATATGAAAGCTGAATTACATCATCATCAGATTCCAGGAGCTCTGACTTTAAAAATGACTCTAATGACTCAAGACTCAGTAAAGTCAGGGCAGTTGGCAACTTTACTAGAAAACATGAAAAGTTGCTTTGTTGGTTCCTGCAAGGAAACTCCAGGGTTTTTTTGATTTTTTGTTTTTCTCTCCATCAGATACATTGTTTCTCCAGCAAAATATTTCAAATATTCAAGAACTTACAATAAAAATGTTCCACTGACTCTGTCTCAAAGACAAAACATTCCTTAAGTGAGATGCATTTCAAAGCAAAGCTATGAGAAAGGTTACGATTTTTCACTTCTTGTATGGGACTGTAGTGCTATTTGTTTAAAGGGGGTTGTTTTTATCAGTTTTCCAAATGGGGTTTGAGATCTTGCAACGGCCAAGTTGAGCCGGGACCGTATGTACCGTCATTCAACCAGGACAGCGATTCATGGCTACTTTTCAGACAAGCTAAATTGATCAGACAAGTCAGTCAATGTCATTGAGCACTATTTGTCACTTCATAAGCAGCCACAATCTGCTGCTTTATAAATGCAGAAGGACCGTCGAATAAATCACATCAAGCGGTGGGAGTAGATAGTATCCCTTCATCCATAATTGGTGTGCTCCTCTCCTGTCACTTCTGCTCATTCCCCACGATGCCAGAGCCGATTGACACTGACAAAGGAAGAGCAGCCACTCTCAAAGGCGCTGGAGTCTGCCTGCTACTCCGCTCTCTCTGCTAATAGATATCTATCATCATATTGCATTAATATCCCCCAAAATAGTCTTATAACTTTGCTGTCTGGTCTACTGATGACAGATGTAGGGGTCTCTCCTAGGTTGTGGGGAAAGCGGGCTGATGCAATAGGAAACATGCTGGTTACAACCACTTACTGAATCCATCAGGGGTAGGAGTATTTACTGCTGTGTAGGCTGCTAATAATTTTACAGAAAAAAAATAAAATAATGAGGGGAGCGCGATGATTCGTTGTAAACAGCCTTTCTGGAAATTTATTAATCTTTATACTCTGCCGGTGCAGGGATACTTTATGGACTTCATTCCTGTGAAGCGATTGTATGGTTACCAAAATAATTAGGGAGGAGGAACACATCGAAGTATATTAATGGCTGTTTAGCATGCGCACACACGCAGAAATAATAAATAATGAAACCTATCAGGTACAGTTTTTTGGCAAAATAGTGTTTCCTAAGTGAGCAGATGAGATTAGCAGATAATATTTGTTGTGAAGGTGTGCCAGGCTACAAACTTTTTTTCCTGGAGAAATGCTGGACAGCTTCTCCCAGGAATATGTTAGATTAATCAGCTCGCTCGGCCCTGGCGAGAAGTCGCAGTGGAATACCCACACTGCTCCGTGAGTCACATGTAAATCTCTCTGACAACCTGCAGGCATGGATCATTTGTTCAGGATTCGGTTCCAACAACATGCTCATGGAGGAAAATACCTTGTTCACTTATAAAAAGATTGTAGCTGAATATATAATTGCTGAGAGCAGAGCATAGGGATGCTGGGGCTTCAACATGAAGATCTGGGTCCTTTATTTTTTGGGGGTGAAAAAGTCCAAGTCTCAGCTTGAACATGTGTAAGCAAGCCTGTCATGCAGAAAAGTAGTGAAATGCTTGCTTTTTAAAGGTACTCAGCATAAATGTCATGTTCCTGGCAGGAATCTTTGCTGGGCCCAAAGGCAAGCAGTAATATCAAATGATTCTTACAATTTTTAGTCTGGGGTGCAAAACCTGAGCTAGGATGTTTCTTGACCCATGTGCACAGATGATGAGCAATTTTCCTTTCTGTGCAGAAGAAGTTGTCCTGAAAGCATGCCAGAAACCTAACTATTAGGTAAGCAGTAGAAATGATTTTATCTAGAAAGACTTAAATCTGTTAATATTCATATAAATTCTGCTGTAACAGCAACTGATGTTCAAAAGAAAACTTAAAGCAGTCAATCATAAAAGCATTCCTCGCTAAATACAGGACTTTGACTTGGTTTTGAATGAACATAATAGAAATGTTATGCTTAAAAACAAAATGTAAGACAAATCAACATACGACATAGAGCTGAACAGCATCCAGAGGAGGCAGCTTACATAGGATTGCATTCATTGTCAACATCTGATACTGAAAAGGTCAATAGTTAATTAAATAATCCATCACCTTAGGATAGAGAGCAGTCCTCACTTCTGACAATCAATGACAGAAATATTAAAAGGTCAGAAAATGAGTTACTATATATTGTGTTTTCTTATTGTGCATTATAAAGATGTGGCTTGTGTTGGGCGGCATAGGCATGAAGATAGGTAGGAAGAAATATTATCTGTTGCCCAAATATTTTCTGAAATGCTCTTTTACCAGGCTTCTTTATTTGAGGGCTTCTGAAATGATGGGCCTCAGAGATGTGGTAAACTTCCGCCTCCAGTTAGAACAACAATTCAAGAATGTATCACAGGATTTATCAGACCCTTTGTTTAATGATCAAGGTTCTTTTAGGACCATCTTCCTCCTGTTCCATTTGAGGTTATACGGGTTATACTGGAATAAAGTTGGTGAGTGCTCTGATACTCAGGTTTGGTTTGGATACGGCAGAGTTGTCAGGAGCCTGAGAGGCAGGTTTTCTGTCCTGGTTTTCTGGACTCAATGGGAACAGTTTAGCAGGGTGAATGAAGCCCCCCACTGACTGCTGTGCCTGCCCCGTGCATGGGCTGCTGCTTGCTCTGCATGGCCATCGTGCAGCATGCACCTGAAATCAGAGTTATCCTTACAAATTATTGCATTAGTTAAGATAGGGAGATAATTTTTCCTAAATGTGCTATAGATATCTTCTTGGATTCAGAATGGAAATTGTGCCTTATGTATGGGGGAAAACAACTGCTTTGGGTTTCGGGAGGCTCTGTTGGGTGGTGCCTGCCTTCCTGCACACACCTCCATGTGCATCTGCAGGGCTGGACGGTGCTTGTCCTGCCTAGAGGAAGGGCTCAGGTTTGCTCCCCTCCTCTCATTGCTATACAGCATGGAACAAGTATGTATTTAGTATTACTCTCTCTTTCTAAATTTGCAGCTTGCCTTTTATTTCACCATCCCTTTCCTGGTACGTAGCTGTACCTTGCCTGAGTGTATGAAAGTCACCGTGCTGAATTCTGGCAAGTGTTATATGATTATTTTATCTCTCACTATAAAGCGTTTTGAAAGACTTTGTATGAGAGGCAATATAAAAATAAATTGAATTGAACTATGGCTTCACCTTCCCACTTTTTAGTGCAGAAACCTTTAGAAACCTTTAGAGCAAAAACTGCAATATAACGACAAAAGAGGAGATTAAGACTGTGTCAGGAAAGAGGTGATGCTGGACGACAGGTCCGACCCTGCGTGAGCAGTTTGGTGGGTTTGCAATTGGCTGTGTATTAATTAGATTTTAAGCATGTTCACAACTGGGAAAAAGCCTGTTTGTATATTTAGTGGGAAGGTTATTTTAAGCCATGAGAAAGGTATTAGATATTATCTACCATGGAGTATTTGTATAAACAAAGGTCTACCTGATGGTTGTGCAAACATCTGTTCTGCTCTTACCCAACATTGCACGGTTCATTAAAAGTTACCCTGTTGGCCTCTGAAAGGCCAGTTCTGGAAGCACATCATCTTACTTACAGAATCCACAATTGCAATAATTTGTCTTCTAAAAGAAAATAATCTTAGCTTAGGGTAATGAGTTTTTTTTTCTTTCTTTTTTTTCTTTTTTTTTCTCTGTAGAAATATGATTTTATGTTTTACAATGCAGGCTCAATAAATTACATTAATAAATGACTCCTGGTTCACAAGAAGTGCTGTATTTTGACAATATCAGCCAACCTTTCCATTTGTTTAAGCAGGAAAAGTGGGGAGCCAAAATAAAGCTGTTACAGAAGAAATCTCAAGAATGTTTATAAAACTCTGCTCTAGCTACATTTATTAGGAGTCGAAGCATAGTCTTAATTTGTCATGCAGAATTCCAGGGGAGTGAGTAATTTCTAGAGCTTCTCTAAATGCCAGGATTTAATATTTTTCTGTAGCAATTTGTTTGTAAACATGGAGTAAATTGTATAGGTTGCAATGTGACAAAAAGGTATCTAGGATTTGTCATCTTCTGCTAACAGCTGTTGGGTTTATTTTATAGCATCTCATGGGGTTTTTCAGATAAATGCGCTGTTGATGGCAAGTGAAAGCACCCTGAGGATCTCTGATGGTGGGCGTGCACAAAGTTTAACTGCAGTAGGCTGTTTGTTGGGGATTTAATCTCCAGTGGATCAGCTCCCCTGGGTCGCTTCAGCTCCCACCAGGGTGTCCATGTGTCAACTCCAGAGAAACCCACACCACACAGGAGGCAAACTCCGGGCAAGATGGTAATCTCCCTTCTGGCAATGATGCTCTGAGCATCGTTTTTCTCATGTGAAGAAGGGAAGCACAACTTCTCAAGCAGGACTATTAAGAGAACAGGGTTCATGAATTTTGCTTGCCAAATTCGCTGGTGTTGCAGGAACCCAGTTTCCCCTTTCTCCCACCTCTCTTTCTCTTCTTGTGACATATTGTTGTAGTATTTGGTCTTTTGTTTTCTGGTCTGAGGTTATGTCTATGCTAGTGAGGAGTGGAGCACAGTAGGGATGGATCAGCAGGGCAGCTGGGGCTGAGGAACTTGTATCTGCTGTGTTTGTTTCAGGGTTAACTGTGGACTGAGACTGGTGTGGTCCCATGGACTGACCCCTATTACTGGTGGGACTGTGTTGGGTGAGCTCTTGGTGTGCACCTACATTTTAGTGCCATCCAAAGGGCACCCGGTGTGTGGTTTCCAGACAGATCTTTGCAGTGGCTCATGATGCTGTGAGCAGAAGTGACCGTGAGGTGTCTTTCAGAAGTTCATTCTGGATTCAAGTGAAAATTCTCACAGAAACATGTAACTGAATATTAGGTGATATTTTGTGGCTTTTTTTTATGGTCGCATGCTGCGGACTCAGCAAAATTATACATTTCTACCATGTTTGCTGAAGATCCCTTCCATATTTCCATTATCTCGTTCACTCTTTAGTCAGTAGGCTGGTGAACATCTCCAGAAGTACAACCGACCAATGCTCTCTGTTCCTAGGCTCACCATAAGCACACCAGTAATCCCAGAGGCCAAGTCTGGATACTGTGGAGACTTTGAGGCTTGTATTGTCTTGGGAGGGACATAAGCCTGCCTCCACCAGACTCCCCATCCTTTCAAAGCTTTCTCGTGTGTTTGAATAGTGTGGCAGTGACTACTCATCTGAAGTAGTACGTCAATTCTCATGGTCCCCTGCTCACCAGATCGATTACACCACGTCAGACAAACACAGCAAAAATCATCGTCTAAGGGGAAAACCCACTCGTTTCTCACTGCATTCCCAACCACTTCAGAACCTCTGCCAGCACATGTTAACTCCGATAACATTTTAAGATACAGCTTTAACGAAATGAAGGCCTTGCTTGCAAGGCCACATTGTCTGAAGTTCTCCCATCCCTCATTTAAATCCCACATAATTAGTACAACTACAGACTTTGTTGTTATACATGCTGAAGTATAATGGCTGCTATTATAGCAGCTTGCAGGAGCAAAGATATATGATATTGAGTGATATGTCAAGGAAAAATAAACATGTTTCATTTCTTCATTAGATAATGTTTATTTATAGCACAATATATATCTACCTCCACTGTACCATTAAAGTTTTGACTGCTTTTTAACTATAAAATTTGATATTGTTGTGGCAGCTGCACTACTCAAATGATTGCTATAGTACAGCTGTTATCAAAGAGTAAGATTTATAGCTACACTACATGGTGTAAAGATATGTGCATATTTACTTTGTGTTTTACTGTGTCCTATATTTTAATGACACAAGGTGAGATGAAATAGTGAAATAATAAATTCCTTTGCTGCTGCAAAAGTGAATGGCACAATTTGCTTTAAGTTTGGTGTTTAATTTTCGATTGTGCTAACAATAAAAAACTTTTTATTTTCTGCTAATTTTCTTTATTTAAACATAGTTTACATTTTAGTAGTGATCTTAGTTTTTTATTCTGTTTTTACTTTTCAGAGAAGTCTTTGGAACCGAAGGGAAAAAACACATTCTTGATGAAACATGTCAAGCTATGTTGTATCCTAGGTGAAAATCAATATTTTAACCCTTGGCTAGATTGTTGGGCTGCAATGAGGGGCAGGAAAATTATTAGAAGAGTGTGTGAAAAGGACACCACGATCCACTTTTATGAGACTGCTGTCCTACCTGGCCAGGTTGCAAGAGCTGCCCCAGCCTGCATGAGGTGCAAAAAATAGGCTCAGAAGACCTCTCAGTAGGGGAAGGGGTAATAAAGACCAATTGGCTCAATGGTCAGATCCTGATCACCCATGCAAACTCAGCCAGTGCTCAGCTCTCCTGCCTAAACACTGAGTGAGCTCACAAGGATGGTCTCTGTAGGATGAATGGTTTATGAGCATAGTACAAAGCATTTGTGGGGAGGTACCTTTGGCTGCAATTTCAATTTTGTCAGTGACCAATGTCTTTTTGTCCCTCCCTAGTTTTCCACTAATTGGTGTTCACTCGACGAGGACTGTCTAATCAAATGGGCTTGGAAGCAGAGTAGGGTTATTTCATGAAGGCTGAAGTGTTTCAGCAGAAATAATGTGCTATAGGTTGAGCGCAAGATATAGTCCTGTGGATAAGAGGTGAATTTTAATCTCAGGTGTTCTCTGAAACTCCAAAACTCACAAATCAGAAAGAAACAAAAGGAGAAATTAAACTACAGGGGCATGATAAGTGACAGCCTTTATGTTCTTAGTTAATTGCTCAGGTGTGCTTTGTGGTCCATGCTGAGTACAGTCACATCCATGGCAAATTCAACCATGCTGCACTTAGTTGAGAGTGGGGGAAGAAGGAATTTCAGTTCTCCCTTGTAATAATTCAGTAAAGCAATATTCCTTGATGCTAGCCTGTTCTCAGCTGTGTCAATCACGTTGTGTTTCCTACCAAACTGTTGTGTGTCAAATCTTTGGTACTTATTTATTTTTGTTACATTTTGTTTTGCTCTGTTTGAAATGGAACTGCTAACTACTACAACCTGCTAACATTGAGCATACTTCTGCCTTTTGCCTTCAGTTTTTCCTGTGACTGTACCGCGTGCATGCCTGTCCATCATACTTTCCAAATATTTGGATGAAATCGAGAGAGCTATTGGGATATATTCAGCTTAAAGGGGAGAGCTTTGTGGTGCTTTGCTGTGCTGAGCACTAGACAACTCAGCATTTACAAGCTCTTGCAAGGCAGTGACTCTCGCTTAAGATGTAGCCTGCACATCATGGGACAGGAACGTGAGGACTCTGCCAGGTTTTAATGCAACATACTGGCTATTTTGACTTGGGTAAGCAAAGTAACTCATCATGTTATGGTACATTTTGTTTTGTTAGCTCAGCGTACCGTTTTCTGCCCCTGTGTACTCACACACTTGAACGCTACGTAAAAATGTTGTGAAAACAGGCTTTCTCATGAGTTCTCCTTTCCTTCCTGGATTTTCTCATGTCATAAATCCAAGAATAGCCTTTTGTCTTTATATTTTGGTGTTTCTTTTTTCTGGCACAGAACAAAAGGCAATAACAAATTAAAAAAAATGAGAACTTAACTGCATGTCTTTTAAATGATTTGGCTCAAGGTTTTGGTAGAGATTTAAGAAAACCTTCAGGCTTCCTATTATTTTACATGGTCATCCCTACCATAAACTTATTTTGCCTTAGGGTGATGGCTTGCAGAATTTACTTAAGCATTACTTCTTATCAAAACTTTAACCAACGATTTGGTGATCACGGGAGTCCTTAACCACATACTGTACAGGGAATGTACAGGCTCAGTTAATATGCAAATTACTGCTAATTAGGCAAACAAGCAACTGGTAAAGCAGATCTGGCAAGTGAGTTGACATTAGGTAAAGTAAATGTGATAATTAATAAACTGGAAATTTGGAAGGGTCATCAGAATAGAAAATATATCAGTTTAGCTATGCTTGATCAATGCTGCTGTCTATGTGCATTTTGGTTGAAACAGTATCAATTCATGTACCTGTGATATTTAGCAAAAATGGCACCTATGTAAAAGGCATGCTGCCTGGGCTAGATGGACCTGCTGATTTCAGTGGGTAGATCTCTGCCATTGTAGGGACCAACTTCATGGACGTGGCGATCAGTACCTCAGAAGAATTTACCTCAAAAGTGGTAATTTTCAGTGCTGTCACTGCTTTTTTTCCTTTCACCCTGCCAGATATTGCTGAAGATCAGATTTTGCAATTACAGAGTAACTGCATCCTAATCCTGGGTTTTCCTGCTAATCAGAAACAATTTTTCTTTTTTCTTTTTTGTTGTTGTTGTTGTTGTATTACTTTAATTCATTTTGTCTTAACTCCTTAACTACACTTATCAAAAGATATATTCCTAGAAATTTTCACCTCTGTTTTGGTGGGGAACTTTTCCATTGACCAGACATTAACAGTAACTTCAATATTATAACGTTACAGAAATATTCTTTGAACACATTAAGCATGTGACTATTTGAGGTTCAGGAAACAGAAATGAAAACCAGTAGCTCTGCTATAAAGACCTCTGCATCATCTGTTGAGTCCATTTTCCCAATTTAAAAAAGACAGGGGAAAAAAAAAAAAGGAGCAGTAAAAAAGATAGAAAATAAGTAGCAGAAAAACACACTGAAATAACACACCCACTAAAATAATGAAGCCATAAACACAAGGAAAATTTGTGTTAAGGCTACAAAAATACTTTACCTCAGTTCCCTTGGGGCTAGTCTTTACAAGACACATGGCCCCTTTCACTTTATGAGAAGAGTCCAAGACACTAAGCTGTGTTTCCAAGGCTGGGCAATACTTTAAGAAAATATTGTAAGACTCTGCGGTGTCTGGTCTAACCCAGGACCCTCAGACTATGTTCAAAAGACCTTTATAAGCAAATGCTTAAGCATATGCTTGATGTGAAGTATATCTATCACCCAGCTAGTGATTCATGCTGGTCCATTAGCTGATGTTATAGAGGCAGGCCCTTAATAAGGAACTGTCCTAGAGCTTTCCTTTTAAAATGTAAATATTGAGTATCATGACTGTGTGAACAAAGCTGTATCTTATATGGCTATAATAAGTTTATTTTTAAAAGATGGTGTGACTGCTCTGTACTTTGCAAATATTACTATACCCCAACAGAGATCTCCATCTTTCCCTTCACCAATTCATTGCTTCTTTATTTTTTTCTAAGGAAATAAAAGAAGCCCAGCTCTCACTCCCCAAACTCGTGAGGTGATGCAGAAGCATTTATAGAAGTAATGCTGATTCTGGTTTGTATCTGCTGAGGTTGTGGTGATACAGGCTTAATAGCTGGACAAAGATAGCTCTGTCTTAATAATATTTATGCTATTGTTGTCTTCTGGGTCTTAGAAGTGCTTTCTAGTGTCAGATGAAGTTAGTATTTCCTGTGACTGAAGTCAATGAAATTATTTGTGTGAGCAAGTACTGCTGATTACAAGCAGCAACTGTATGTTTTAGTGGTTATGGCCATATTTCGACCATAAGTACTCCGACATCTCAGCAAGTGCCAGATTTTCAGCACAATGCCTTTGATTCTCAGTCTTGTGGCCAGGTTTTCACTGAGCTGAACACCCAAAAGGCACTCAGTGTTCTGTGCGCTGAGCGCCGTGCCGAAAAGGGAAGGGAGGCCTTGGGGAAATCCAGCTGCATGCAGTTGGCAGCCTCGCAGAGGCTGCTGAACAACCGGCTGACGGTGTTATTCCTCCAGACTTCCAGCAGCAGAGCGAGGGGTAGGGATGGTCTGCAGCACACGGAAGAAGCACACATTTCTGTCTTTCAAGATGGCTAAGTAACGAGCGTGCATGTGGGTGGCACAAAAACAAAATTTGGAATGTTTTTAAGGATGTGTCTTTTTCCGCATTAAATAGGGCTGTAGCATTATCTGATAAAGCAAATCTCACCGTCTCTTTGAACAAAATGCTTCTGTGGCAGGCTCTCTGCAAATATACAATGTTAAAATTGTGTTTGAAACATGAAGAGGGGGCTGGACACATCTTTGAAGGTATACAGCGCTGATTTCACAAGACCTGCATCTCCCCTTTGGTGCGATGGGTAGTGTGTGTTGCACCAACCACATCGTGGTCTGCCTCGTCCTCCTCCTCACTGGAAATGTACCTCTTTGTGACCTAATGGCAGGAATGAACCTTTCTGACTAATTTTCAGTATGACAGTGGTTCTCTTTAGAGATTCAAAATGCAAGTTGTTTTGCCTTTTTAATCACCTTCTAATGACAATGCAGAAAAGTCATTACTACTTTGAATTGAAATGATTTTCCTTCATTATGTTATGATCGCATAAAGAGAGGAGAAAAGCTTTCAAATTATGTCTGTGGACTCTTGAATTAGTGACAATATTGAATACATACTATTACGGAAAAACATTTATAACCTCTTAAATTTACTCTTACTGTATCTGATCTGGCATTTGCTGCCTATATGCTGGTGTCCATATGTGTCTGTTTTTATATCAGTGTGCATGTATCGTATGAAAAGAGGAAGAAGGCTAACCAACTAAATCCATCAGAAACGAATATGATACAGTACCAGTCTGCTTGAATGTTTTTCTCAGTGTCCAGAAGCCCTTTCCTTTCCATCAGGATCTCTAAGCCTGCTGTATTTTTCCAGAAAAATACATTCCATTCCCACCCTGAAAGCACATGAAATATGTGTAGAAGTGTCTAGAAATATACCTTATAAAGGCTGGTTTGGGATTCTTTTTATTTATTTTTTAATCTTTTTTTTTTAATTTTTATTTTATTTCTTCCATAGGAATAGTAGGATGTGAGATCTACCTCAGAGACAGGCAAGTCCCCTTTCCACAGCAGTAAGGAAGGTCTTTTTGCTGGCAGCAGGTAAGATGATCTGTTGCTTGATACTGCAGAGGGTTCTCTGGTATCCTGCAGGCCAAAGGGCTATGTGTCCAACTTTGTAGACTTCTTCAGTTTGTTCTTCATATTGGAGAGGGAGCGAGCTGGTGTTCACTGCTCCTTCTGCACTGTGAGGTTGATTTAAATGAGATTTAAAAGGTGCAACTTTTCTACTCCTGTAGTAAAACCCAATGCAAATCCTAAATCCTATCTCAAAGATCTCTTCTGTTTGTCTCAGTTTGATCCACAGTTCAGTGGTCTGTAGCTTTCTTAATAGGCATCTGAAGATAATTTAAATTCTTGATAATATTCAGTAGAAACTGTAAGTACGTGTCAGCTGTCAATATCTGTTTCTTGGCTGTATACAAATACCTAATTTCCGGTCATACAAAACTCCTAAAAGTTTCATAGGCTACACAGATGAAATCCTAGCTACCACCTTCACTTAAAAAAATAAGTGAATTATTTATTTTTCCACAACAATTAACATTTATAAATAAGCACATAATTTTTTTAAATATCTCATGTTCTCCTATTCCAAATGTACTGGTAGTCAGTCTGGTGTAATTTAAAATAAAATCTTTCCTGGTTTTGCTGGAATGTTTGCGGATTCTTAGTCACGTGTATTGTAGTGAATGTGTGAGCTGGAATTTGAAGTAAGAATGGCTTAATACATAGCAGGATGCACCTTGACAGAGGTATTAATTCACTGCAGGTTTACTCCACATGGAATCTCTGTATTTTTATGACATGTACTATTGGTTGTAATGCCATACTGGGTATCATGTATAACATCAAAGAGCTAACTAAGTATAAAGGTATGCTGTATTTCTTCAGTTCATGTCAACAAAATCCCTTTCAACCTTGGATATCTCCCACTTAAAATCTTTAGTTATTACTGCATATTTGTTTGCAGCATTTCTGTCCAAAAATAATATTTGAAAATGGAATGGAATGCCTAGTCTATCTTTTCCGTTTTGTTCTTGTTATAGTTTTAATTTCTTTAACTCTTAAATGTGCTTGTAAAATAGACAAAAGTCTACCAAGTAAAGCTAATTTCTTAGAGTATCATCAGCTGGCTTTCCACCCAATTACCAAATTATAATTACTTTTTTCTTGAGTTGGACTTCTTCCCAAACTCACCATGAATTTTTCCCCAACTGAGAGATTGTCCGACAGCATATTTGCTGAAGACTTCAGAGATGATGACTCCTACAGGGGATTACAGGCACCACTGGGCACATCAACAGAGTTTTTGTGGACAGGCTCAAACAATGTAGATAAAAGGAGGTGCGACATGGAAGCTGTGTAGATGTTTTCATATTGTACGTGAGCCTAGGCTAATACATCCTCCTGAGAAGGGGGACTTGCTCTCTCGGGCTTAGTGACATCCCATGTAGGTGCAACTTCTGAAGAATTTTGTAGTATGAGTAGCCTGAGCTGCTGTCTTTTTTGTTTGCTTGTTTGTTTTGAAGAATGCTTCCTGAATAAAAGAGTTTGAATGTGGAAGCTCTATCTGAGAGGTGTACATGTATGATTAAGGTGAGGATAGCCCTGGACCAGACCGGTGTATCCTCGGTTCTCTTGGGAGGTGAGCCTGTAACCACCCTGACAGGAATGATCCAGTTGCCCTCCCCCAAAAAAGACAAAGGGAGTGATTGTCCAACCTTTGCTCCTATTGATGAGTACGTACTTAATGTTAGCTGGCAAAACATTTTAGGGAACTGGAAAAGATTTTGTTTGACAAAAAAGTTTAAAATAGTGGTTACAATTGAAACCAGCTGCTGCAGATATTAGCTTTTGCAGTAGTGTAATTATTATAATCTTTAAACCTTCTATAGTGCTGCTACTACCAAGGCAAATGACTTACATGCATTTATTTTTGTACGGTATATCTGAAATGTGCCCATCTCTGAGATGGACAAATGCCAATCAGTATATAATGTATTGTGTAACATAGCTCGGGGCTCGGAAATGTCATAAGATCTGTGGTGTCCTTGAAGAACAAATAGGGCCTCAGCTTCTGATATGTCACTCAAAAGATAGGCTGTATGACACATACATTGCTTTATACCACTATGTAATTTGGTGTGCTTATGCAAAGAAGTGCATGTGGGATCGATGGCATATGGTATATTAAGAAAGAATAACACCAGATTTAAAAAAAAAAAAAAAAGTATTCATCCATTAAATGGTGTAAATTAAAGTAAGCTGTCAAAATGACAGCACAATAATGCCATCTTTGCAATATCACATACTGCAGCATAGTTAAATCATATCGCTTTTGTGGAAGAATTACAGATGAGATCCAAGAAAAAATTGCTTTTGAAATGCAATTCTTTGTTACTTAAGAATCATCATTGCTAGCCAGGATCCCCTACAAACACATAAAGCACAGAGTAACTATAATAAATCATGATAATTTATATCACAGCTAATTCTGAGGAAGTAGCATCGGGGGTTATACTTCAGATACACTTCATATTACTCAAACTGTAATTATTTTCATTAAAATATAAAATTACTTACAGCCGATTTACTTGAAACACACAGCATTATACATTTAACCATGTACACAACAGGGCCACAAGAGTTCAAAATAAGTAAAGTCAAGTGTTAAATAACAGCACTTGACTCATACTTTTTAATTGCATATCTTTGTAGACACAATCAATGTACTTTTAATATTCCTTTTTAACAAAACATTGGCCTAGCTTTTTCAATCATCATCAAGTTGATTAAAAGTCAATGTCAAAATAAACTTGAGAAAATACTGTTAGGTGCTTGTAAATACAGCCTTTCTAATGGTTTGTGCGTGTCAAGAGGGCAAATTTTGTTTCAGGAGGAAAAAAGGAAATGCTTCAAGTTTGTGAGGAGGCAGGCGGTGGAAAGCTGAAGAGTTTGAACGTTTTCAAGTGTAATAATTTATAACACCACTCTCTCTCTAGTGCCTTTCTCTAACAATCTCAATGAGTTCTACAAACAGTAATTAATTACGGCCTCCAACACCTCTGCGAGGTAAATGCAGTTGTATAGGTTGCTCTTCATCTGCCCGTGTAGTGGAGCAGCCCTACAAGCCCCTGATCTGAGGCATCCTGGAGACTACAGGGCTGCAGGGGAGCTGCCCTCTTCACAGACTTGAAGAGGTTGAAATGGGACGTCAGATGTATGCCTAGCAGTTACATACTGGGTTTGATTTATTGCTGGTTATCTGACTTTGCTGATTATGGGATTATCAGAATGGCTGAGATGCTAAGCTGAGAGCAGGGCATTAGTGAGTTGGGCATGCTGGCCAGCTGATTTTTTTTTTTTTAACAGGTGAATGAAATCTACTTACTGTAGATAGAATTGCACTAATTATCTTTTATTTTGGATTTTAAATTTTTACTCCTTCAAACACAACCAGTGAATCTCTGTGCATCATTTCTAGCAGCAGTGACTTGGGACAAGTCAGCCTGGTAAGGCAGAATGCAAAGGCAGAAAGTTTCATGTCTGTGCTGAAAAAGGAAACATGAGCTTTACCAGCATACACATTGCTCACTTCGGGAAAGCGCTCTTTCCTGAAGCTTCACCAAACTGCACTAACTGGTGCAAGTCTGATCAGAATCCCCACTCAACATACAGCAATGGAGCCTATTTTGGGGCTCTAGGTTTAAGCAGAACTGAGAACCTTAAATTCATCTATCTTTGTCAAATCTAGAGTCAGATACTGAGCTATAAAAAGTAACCTAAAAGTATTTCCTGCAGGATCATCACCTATTCACTGCAATGGATGGATTTTGCTGCAGGAACAGATGAAAGCTGAGGAACTAATGTTGTCCTAAACTGCTTGCTGCTGAAGTTACATGACAGCAGTAGATGAATTAGCCTAAATTTGTATTTAGACTGAGACAATTCCATCCTTTCAACATTAATCTGGAGTGAATTATTATTATTATTATTATTAATAATAATAATAATAATAATTTTTAATACCAAAGTCCTTGTTGTCTTATTTCTCTCTAAGTAGCTCAGTCTGATTTTTTTCTATTATACCAATAATGGAGAAAATTAATGCTTCCATATTTAACATGTATGTCCCCAAAAACTGGCAAGCAATCGTTTTATAGCAGCGTTGTGCTTAGTAAACTAAGACACAGAGATAACAGCTAAATCTCAGGCTTTAGTCTTCACAGTACTAAACTTTTTGACATCTGTCTGATTTCAGCAGATGAGGCTGTGTTGCCCAGGTTTCCCATGCCGCTTGTGCTGTGTTGCAGGAAGTGGAGAATGCCATTCAGCACTCTTCCTGGGAAATGATGGGAAAAATGGTCCTTAAGCCAGAAAGGTCACAAAAACTCTCTGGACTGGTGAACAGGGCATTTTTTAAGGAAGTGGAAAAGGTAGGTGTGTAAATTTACTAGTGAAAGAAGGGATTTGGACTCCAGCATTAAGGTGGGGCTGTTGGTTGGCATCACTGTTTCTTGACTACCCTAGTGAGCTTGAGCTGAAAATTACCTGTGTGCCATGGCACAGAAGGGAAAGCCTCTGGCACTGGTGGGGCCCATTGCTGGTGGTTCTGTACTGGTCAAAGACAAGCTTGTGGAGAGTGCAAACAGCTCTTTGTGCAGACCCAGTGAATCTTAAATCCAAATCTAAGACTCCAAATACCATCATGATTTTTATCTGTAATGAATTTCCTAAGCATGAGGTCTCCTGAAAGAGCAAAGCAGACCTACCCCTCCTGTGTCGTGGACATCCCTGTTGTCTATGCACTTGATCAGCAAGTGGATGTTAAATATAAGGTAAATACCCTTGTTACTTTTTCTATTCCTACCATTTTTCCCCTTGGCTTATATTCCTCATTTTAGCTAGCAATGGGTTTGCTGGAGACATGGTAATCCTTCAGTGTGTGCTAGTATATTCGATATATGAACTTTGGACCCTGTGATGCATTGGGACCATCCCTTTTTAGGCATAAAAGGACATTTTGTCCTGTCACTTATATGTAAACAAACAGTTTACTATCCCTTCCACCATTTGTTATTTTTAGAACCTGCACAATGAGCTACTAAAATAGAAGAAAGAAGTTAAAGGAGTGGAAAGCAGTTGAATTATTTGAGATTGCATGAGATACAAGCAATCTCCACAGGAATGTAACTTTTTTAGTTCAAGTTGACATTTAAGTTGCATTTTGTGCTGGAAAGAAAAGTCAGTGGGAGAAGAGTAATATCAAATGAAATAGTGGCACATGTGGTGAGTCACATTTGCTATTATTTTGTAAGTATTATAAAAATATATCAGATTTTATTGGAATTGACGGAAAATTATTAAAAATTTGAGATAAAGTTTTCCTTTGGTAAATGGTACCTTACAGATGGCACATCAGAGAAAATTCTCTTCTTGTTGAGAAATCAAAACAGTTCAGGGAACACGGCAGCATCAGTATAATAATAGTTGACAGGTACAGTGGCTGTGAACAAACACCCATATCACGGTATCTGAGATGCCATATTTTCCCTGCTAAAATTAAACTATGAGATGCTGTTGACAATGTTATGTTAGTTATGTGCCAATGTTCACTTTAGTTTGGTTTAATACTGCTTTATTTCCCTCAATAACGGGTCTTTTTTTTGGAGTTCACCAGGGATGTTTGGTTAGAAATGCCTTTCCATGGGTACTTTCAAATATATACCAAGCAGAGCTGCAGCAGCTGCTGAGGGTAAGCTGGACATAGATAGGAGAGGTGAGTGAAGTGCTTTGCCCACGTGTTGGTGGTGACTGTCGGGCTCTTGATTTTCACTGCCTTGAAACTCAGACAATGTTCTTGTACCTAATGAGACAATGGCCAGGAAGGATTAAGCTGCTTGGATTTGGGACCAAAGGATTTTTCTGATTATAGTTTGCTATTTCAGGATGAAACCAAAGTGATAGTAAAATTGAGAAACTCATAACATAAAATATTGGCAGAAAAGTAGCAATCAGTTTACCGTTATTTTTGTCAAAAATGTTATTTAAAGCAGTAACACAACTAAGATTTATAGCATAGCATATTGCCCTTTTATACACGATAGAAGATTACACAAAGTATTATGTCAATGAATGCACCTTCAAGTAAGGTAATTAATTCTATAATAAATTACCAACTGAGATATTAGACAACTTAAAAGTTAAAGCATTATTCCCACGCCTCCCCCCCCCCCCCCCCCCCCCAATATATGCCTACGCTCCTGGCTACACCCAGTTTCCTCCCCACCTCCCAGAGGTGTCTTTTTTTTTTTGGGGGGGGGGGGGGGGGGGAGGGGCGAGGGGGAATAATTCCTTATGTTTTGTTTGAGCCCCCCAAATTAAAAAAAAAAAAAAAAAGTACAGAAACTATCTGAAACTACCTGATCCACTCTCTGAAGGATTCTGCTTGTAGATGGGTGCAGGCATTTATTGTTATGACTTGACTGTTACTGTTAGGCATTCCAGTGTGTTTAGAGCAATGGCAGAAATGTTGTGGCCTTCTCTTTAAAACAGTGATTCTGAAAAAAAAAAAAAAAAAAGTCGCTTTTACCTCTGTTTTCTTTCTCTTGCCATGCCATTACTGGAGAAAAACATACATTCATTCTGCACAGTAGCGATAATTACATTTTCATAGTCTTAATGAACCCATTTATATAGAAATGTTAGCTCTCTGACAGTTAAGAACAAGCTGAAGCACATGTGTAGCAATGAGACTGAAAACTGCTGCATGTATACGAGTGCACAAAACAGTATTAGAATAATTTTTCTTAAAGTTTCCTTAAATTGTAGCCTGCGATGCACAGGAAGCCTTGTAGTTGCTCTCTGCTTGCAAATGTGAGAAGGAAATAAAATTAGCATTGATAAAAGCAAACCTAAAAGATATGTATCTGTATCGGTATGTAGCACTGCAGGGGCAGTGAAATCATTCAAAGTCCTGGGCTTAGTTAGATTCAGCACATTCAAACAGTAAAGCATTGAAGTCAGAGAGAATCAGAGAGAGAAGTGAGAGATGGGGCAGTTGGAAGAAAATAGAAATACTGAATCAAAAACTAAGCTTTTCAAGATTACTACTTCCAGTGAGGAGGAGTGTCATGAGAGCATGGGAAAAAAAAAAAAAAAGAAAGGCTTGCAGATCCCTATTTATGGTGATGTTAATCACGACCGTGTTATCTCCCAGAGCTGCCTCCTTCCCCAGCATTTCTGCAAGCTTTCACTGCGTTTTTGTGCTACACCAGGGCCCCGGAGCACCCAACGGCGTCGGTCTGCTTCCTCCCACGGCTGCAGCTATGTGCTCTGCGCACGACAAATGGCCGGGGCCGTGGCACCTTCAACTTTTGCAGCTGGTTCCTCTTGAACATAGTCTTGCAGAAAGCAAAATGTCAAGGTAAAAGAAATAATTGACCATAGAGTAAGTTCCCAGAATGGCCCAAATATAGCTGTTGTCTTACTAGTGATATTTTTCTCTGTGAGGGTTCTTCACTGTGGTGAAAATGGTACTAGTCTGTATCTTCACTAATACTGATTTAGGAAATATATATCAGGTGTTCATGCTCAGGTGCAATAAGCTGCCAGATCCGAAGTGCATTCAAGGCAATGAGATTCCTTCCATTGACTCAAATGAATTTTGGATCAAACGTTTGGAAATACAGGCTGAAATGCAGCACAATGTAGGGGAGAAACGTCAAGTTTGATTGCTGTTGGAAACATAAGAAAGCAGTGCTGCTGGTCCAGAGGCCGAGGCAGGAGCTGGGAAGATTAGCACGGAGATGACAAGCTACTCTGGCACAGGGAGCCCATCTGAGGTTTCTCCTCATGCCGTTCCCCAGATCCCAAGTTCCTCAGTTGCACTGCCTTACAGAAGCAGAATACTGAATAAAAGAAAAAGAGCATTAGCATGGTATTCTACAGCAAATAGGACGTTAAATTGCAAAAATAAGGGAGGCAAAAGCTAAAAAAAAAAAAAAAAAACACACCCAAACCACCATTCTTACAGCTACCTAGTTTGTCCATGCTCCAGAGCGGGGCTGGTGTAGATCAGAGATGGACCAAATCCAGAAAGGTTTGCTGAAGCCCAGATAAAACGGGATAAAGATCTGACTCACTGCTTCCTCTGCTTTTTGAAAAGCCTAAGCTATACGGCTGGGGATTTGCAAGCCCAAACCAACCCCTTCTCCCCACCCGCCTGTCGGCTCCGCCATGCAATCTGAAGCGAGCTGTTCTCATGACTCACAGGGACGGTTGACCACCATTCTCAACTGTGTTCCTTCTTACACATTTGGTACAAAGGAAAAAAATCCATATTCCAGTTTTATGAAGACACAAGCACATACACAGTAATGCTTGATCTGAAGCCAGCTAATGGAGAGGATATGTTGAAACCACCAGGCATATTGTTATGAGGAGAACAATAGATATTGGCAACATTGTTTGATCCATGTGCCAAGGGTAAAATTAAAGCCGTATGTTCACCCCATCAGACACAGATTGTGGATGGATGTTTACATAAACAAAGGGTCTGTTAAAGTGTGTTATCATTTTCTTGCTTCAGCTCTCAAACTTCTAGGCCAGGTACACCAATAGGCGGTTTTCTAGAAGAGCCAGAAAGAACCACATCAATAGCAATAGTTGCATGAGACCTTGGTTGATTACCATGTGGATATATAATAATGCCTTTTCTTTCCTTAACCTCTTAGAATAGCAGCAATCGGAGCCAACCCCTTTATTCTTGCAGGGGAAAAATCCTCTATAAAGTGCCTACAGATTTTTCAAGAGAGCCTGGGGACTGAATAAGAAGCAAGCTGTAGGAAAAGTTTTTCTATTTTCTACCTGTGTTACCCAGCATCCCTACCTCTTCATCACTGCTTGTGGCATTGTTAAAGCAATTGGTAGAAAATGAATCTGGAAAATTTCCCGGAGTGTACAGCTGCCCTTTTAACTTACACCTCACCAACCCACCCTAAGTCAAGTAACCGACATGTGGTGTGCTTTCCTCTGGGAGCTGCAGAAGCACAAATACAGCTGTGCAGATCTGGCACACAGGGTTTTTGATTTCATATTTACTTGCTGGCCAGATAGCAGCCCGGTTTCAGGAAAGAATCACCCATTACTGTCTTAAAGAAAAAGAATATAAGGAAAGAAATAATTTGATGTTTTATGATATTCGACTCCTTGCCGTCATCCAAACCTTCCAATAGCAATAAGCTACAAGTTGCTTGTATGTTGCTGAGCTGTGTACCCAGAACCTTTTGAGGGTTTGTGATTATTGCTGGACTTTATGGAATTTTGTAATAATTGCTCGTAGTTCTGGATATATTTTTAATTTTTCACTCGTTCACTTCAATACATAGATTAACTATTCATAGGATTACTAATACTTCTCGATGTAAGGAGTTCCAGAGGAACCCTGATGTATGTGTTATTTTGTTTTTCTTTTAAGGAGAAAGAGTGTTTGCTATGTTTTAATAACATTCAGGTGTGCCATGCTTGTTCAGAGGACCAGTCTGGGACTCTGCACATCTCTAGCTACCTCAGAGGAAAAAATCCTGATCAATGTAAACCAGAATTATATATTTATAAATGACTACGTGTTTAATTTCACTGTGAAAAATACTGAAGTCAATGAGACTTTATTAAAAAAAACTTGTAACAACAAGTTTGTTCACTTTTTTAGCAACATCAGCAGATGCTCTGCTTTAGAAAATGCGCCCAGCAATTTTTAGAGTTATCTTTGTATTGCTTGTTGGCACTGATACATGTGGCATAGATCAGTCTGATAGGTCTTATAGGTCCTACCAATAAGAGTGCCTTGAAAACAGACAATCACAGGTACTGAAAAGATATATCATCTTCACTTTACTCTGGCAGTTAGTAGGAGGACTGATCACTAAACTGGTCTAATTCAGCTCTTCTCAATCGCTTGCAGAGATGATAAAGTTGTTGGAGAGATATCACTGGAGGCTCTGGGATTTTCTTCTGAAGTCATTCTGAATTAGCTGCTAATGGGGAGCTTTCTTTGATAGCTCTTTTATAATTAAATGCAGCTGGATGAAAATCAACCACAAAGGGAACTCAAGTTTGTTTATCATTACTTCTGACTTTGTTAGCAGATGTTTTCTGAGTACCATGGTAGCTTGTTTAATTTGTCTCTGTGTAATGTGAAGCAGGTAAACTTTGATTAATAAACTGACAAGTACATTCCTTAATTTATTTTAGAAGTTTCCATCTATGTCTATTATAGCACATATGCCAAATCCCAAAAGAATGAAAATAATTGTTTGTGTTTGATTTTTACTGTTATTTTTAAGTCTAAGACCAGATGAAAACATGCATACTGGGAACACAGCCCTCACCTTGTAATGGATACAACCACTTGCAAACTTTTGCCACATGTGAACAATGCACATATTATGTTCCCACCAGGCTGTTCTGCATTAATTGATGAACAAGCAGTCACCTTACTTTACAGGTTCTTCGTTTTTATGTTAATTACATTGGAAATGGCCTTTACATTTGGGCTTAGTATGTGCTTACCCTTGCTAACTGTGGTGGACTACTGTATGTCCTTACAGTAATGCATATGTAATTGGGCTCAAATTTTATTTTTGATAAAACCAGTAAACAGTTCTCTTACAAGAATGTAATTTGCTTGCAAATACAAATGATTCAGGGTTCAAAAGTGTGAATTCTTAGACAAAACTCCCAGGATTTCTTTACTTGAGCAAGACATCTACATCTAGGTGTGAAAATCTGGGCCATAACCCTTATGCTGCACAGATTGAGGTCCAGCATGATAGCTGAATTATCTGAAAATCCCGTCGTGTTCCAGACTACATTTTAAATTAAATAGATGGTCTACTTCCTGTGAAGTGTTTCAGATTAACAACTTGGGGATAGATACGAAAATTACATAGGAAATACATACGCAGCAGTTGGTTCCCATACATAAGATGAAGAGCTTCTTTCTTATCTTCCTTTCTGTATTGTGTTTTCCTTCCTTCTCTCTCTCACTCATTTATCTGCTTCTAATCTGTGGGTAAATTATTTCTGCCTCTTTCTAGTCTGATCTCCTATATTGCTGAGCTTGACCCTACTGCAATTTGTAGAGTCCATTCACTTATTTTTTTATCTGCCCTTTCTAGAAGCAAGAAGCTGAATGTCTGCTGCACATCACGGATGTTAAGTGTGGAGCATCCAGTGTTCATAGCTGTCCCATCATGAAGTGAAAGTGCTGGGGAAGAAGGAAGGCTGCCCTCCTCACCCTGCCCGTGCTGGGGCCACCTTGATTTGCACTGCAACCATACCTGGCTGGGCTTATGGAAGTGGATGGTTTAGAAATCCACATGAAAAAAAAAAAAAAGCTAAACAAACAAACCCACAAAAACAACAACAACAAACACACACACACACACAACCATTAGCTTCACAGATACAGGAATATCAGGGCTTTAGGCAGAGTTGGGACCACCCTGTACACAGATGAGATGAAACTGCATTAGCTCAGCCTGACTATCAATTTGTATACTGTCATCCAGGCTGGATATTTCTAAAGTTTTCAGAGAAAACAGCATCTTTTCTGGCTACTTGGTGTCCCTCTCATTCTTAATATTTGAATTACACACTTCTTCATATTTGTTATAAACAGCCCACTTGTTGTTCCTTGTTCCATATTCATGAAGGTACTTTTTAATAATTACTTTGTGTATTTTTATTTTTTTAATGGAATTAATGAGTCAGAAATAGAAATAATGAGTCTTGCTTTCTAGTACAAACATATAGAAATGTGCCTTTCACAGCTGAAAATTCCTATTATCTCACCTGCTAACAAAAGTATAGTTTCTTCTGAGATTCTTTGTGCTTGTGAGGACTATCTAGGCTCTTTGATAGCAAAGTAAAATACAAGGTTGTAGCAAATTAATAAACGAGAAGCTTTTTGAAAGAAAACCTAACTCAGCGGACCTTATTGTGCTTGGTAGTGGTCTGGTACAGTCAGCTGTGAACCAGAAGGGATATGCACTTTTTGCCATCAGCTGGTGCCCAAAAGTGTGCAGCTCGTTGCAGTATGGCTCCCACTGAAGTCACTTGGACACCTAAGACCATGGTCCTGGGATGGGAGGGACAGAAGAAGTTGAGCCTGACCACCAGGACCATGGCACGTGCTGCTGTCTTACTGCAGTAATGGGATCTATGGAGCTGAGCTAATGCTTTAACTACAGGGAAGTGTAGGATATGTTGGAAGGTGATGTGTGGAAAAAACAAAAACATTCTTGAGTCATACTTTTTCAGAGCAGAATGAGACACAAGATAGTAAATACTGCTTTTTTCATTCTGCCTTTACGTGTCCACAACAGGATAGCATTGGAAGCTCTCCTTACAAAGCTGAGAGCTGAGGGACAATCAGAGCCACGAGATTTTTGATACGTTCACGATACAAAGGGCAGATTAAAAACAATATACTATTTGATCATCATTTTCCTGCATATGGAAATCTTAGGTCACCTTGCTCTTCCTTCATGTCTAAAGCCTGCCGTCAGGTTTCTGCAAGGAAAAAGTGGGATTTGTTGCATTTTTAAGGATGAAGGCAGTGGAACTGAACAGTGCTGTGATGACAAGAAGTCAAGTGCTGAGCCCATGTGGGGCACCAGGGAGGGTCACTAGGAGCAAGTCAGGTGGTGTCTGCTGAGATGGTTTTGTTTGCAGCATTTTCACGCATATTTATTCAATAAGGCTTTTGTTTTACTGAAACGAAGGAACACTATACAGCATTATCCTGATTTTGAAGTGACAGCACCAAGGGGACTTCAGTAAAGGATTTGAAGGCAATTGGATCTGAAAAGGAAAGCTTTGTGATTGCTTAGTTAGTTTTGAAGCAATCTTATATTTAAGCTTTATGTACAAAACTAGGCTATATCAATAGTAGTCAAGTGGTTTCAGGCCAAGCCTTTTTCAAAGCAACTTATGAACAGAAGGTCATTTCAGAGTGCTTTTTTCCTTTGCAAAGACACAAACACAAATCCCACTTTGCCGTGTTTGTATAATATATAATACATTATTATGCTGCATTTAGTAAGTGCTTATACTTCCACAAAAATATCTAGAGCTTTATTCTTGATTATAGTGCACTGCCAACTGCAAGTAAAAGCAATTGTTATCCTCAGAGTTTCAGTGACCTATTAGGGAGATATAAATTGTGACAAGATTTTTTTTTTCCTCTCTAAACTTCTGAAGGCTCATCTTACAGACTCTAAACCCCATCTTAAAAATACATAATACAGAGACTGTTGAGTCCTCTGATGATACTACAGTTTTGAATCATCTTTATATAATTATGCTAGTGAATATAAAGTATCATTGTTTTCAGTATCTTTCATGAAATCTGTTTCGACCTTCAGATTAAAGGATCCATATGGATTTCCAAATGAAAAAGTTGGAGCTCCTGTTTAAAACTAGAGCGCCAGTTCGGCATGCAGACATCAGATGAGCTTCCACTTGAAAAAAATGCAATTGTACCAGCATATATCCTGTCTGAATTTTTCTCCAGGGTAAACTCTTATAAATGAGTGCATCGTGCATAATGAGGATTGGAGGTTAGCTGCTTCCAATGAATTCCTTTTCAAAGTGTGAGAAAGATGCAGAGCAGCAAGGAGGAGAAATCCATTGGTATTTGAGCTCTGTAGGATGAAGAGGTTTGCTGCTGGGGGAAGATCAAGAGGAGGCAGTAGGAATATTTTGGGCACTTCTGAAGGAGAGATGGAGACCATCTGGTAGAGAGGATGCTTAAAGGAAGAGTGCCAGGACAGAGATAAAAGTAAAGGGAAAGGAAATAGTGACTGAGTAACATCAAAGAGCAGGGCTGTCTATAGAGCAGAAATGAAGACGTAGCAGTGACCCGACATAGGCAAATCTTAATACAAATGGTGGCACTGGGTGATGGATCCATATGACTCCGTGAAGGCTCAGGGGAAAAGCTCAGTATTTTAATTTCAGGAAAGTCTCCAGGAAAGTGGTGTTGACATCTTTGGAAGGCTTATAATTTAAAACTGATGCAGTAAGCAGGGTTCCTGCTGTTTCAAAAATACTGTCCTGGAGTCTAATCCAGATACTGTCACTATAGCAGAATTTAAAATGGAGAGACGCCAAGAAGAATGTTTCTTCCCTCATCAGCATCAGCATCTTTTCATTTGAATGATTTTAAGGGTATTAGAAGTTTCCGTTGAATTGCCTCCTAAAGCTCATGTCCTGAAGCAATGGTTGGTGTGTGGTCCTTCTCTGTGTTGAGCTGGAGCTCATGTAAAAAAAGGAAGATGCTGGTTTTGCTTTGCTCCTGCTGACGGAGAATAGCTATTGGCCAGTCCCTTTCTCCTGCCAAAGCCTGGAAAACGTTTCTGTCATTGGAATTCCACCAAGATTGGAACTCCAGCAAGCCCCATGGTTTCTGTGGTAGAGCAACACAGTCTAACAGTCTGATAATCTCTTGTGCCTTGCTTCTCCTGAGTGTTGCTTCACATCCAGCCCTAAAGGCAGGAGGTCGGGGCAGGTGATGGGTTTAATTACAAAGACTGGCTGTGCTCCTGCCTCTCTTCCACCTTCCCCCTTCCCATCTGGCTGTAGGAGGAGACTTTCTGCATCCTAGGGGAATCATACTTTTTTTTGGAAAATACATTTGTGGATTAAAGATTGAGGTCTGGAATATTCCCTTTCCTTTCCTTTCCTTTCCTTTCCTTTCCTTTCCTTTCCTTTCCTTTCCTTTCCTTTCCTTTCCTTTCCTTTCCTTTCCTTTCCTTTCCTTTCCTTTCCTTTCCTTTCCTTTCCTTTCCTTTCCTTTCCTTTCCTTTCCTTTCCTTTCCTTTCCTTTCCTTTCCTTTCCTTTCCTTTCCTTTCCTTTCCTTTCCTTTCCTTTCCTTTCCTTTCCTTTCCTTTCCTTTCCTTTCCTTTCCTTTCCTTTCCTTTCCTTTCCTTTCCTTTCCTTTCCTTTCCTTTCCTTTCCTTTCTCTCTGCTCCCTTTCTTTTCTCAACAAAACAGGTGTGTTGCTTTGATACTGAAGTTGATCCAAGGAAAGGAAAAGAAGAAAGTTCTTCCAGAGGGTAATTAATCCCATCTTAAAACAAGTGTGTAAGACAGGTAGGATGTCTCTCTCTCTGAAAGTGCCAATCTGTCACCACTATCTATAGAAGGAGCCTTCACGAGTAGCTTAGAGTAGGTGTTTGACTTTTACACAGTTAAATTTAGAGGAGATGATTGCCACTTTTTAAGTCAGTCAAAGTGTTTGTTTATCAATGATTAACTATTATAGATTGAAAAGTTGTGAGAGAGAACAAAAGTAAAAATATAATGCCATTGATAGAGATATCACATAATAAGGAATAGCAGAAACAGCAAATGCAGATGGTTAACATTTACATTCCCCATTGTTTTTATTTTACTGTTAAATCTTCCCAGATTTTAGGTCTCGTTTGATCTGAAGAAGGAAAAATTTGCCTCTGCTTCGGTGTAAGCAAAAACTGCTGAAATATTTGTAGGATTAAGAAGTGATTTGTCCTGGAAATGTCAATTCTTCTATGTAGGGTCATTAATCCATAAAATGAATTTGCAAACATTTATATGTTTCCTTTAGTGTTTTTGGTGTTTTACTTGACATGCTTCTGACTGTTCCCTAAATGAAGATTGCACTCAGAAGATCCTGCAAGGAACACACTGGCAGTTTGGGGGACTTGGTTTTGCATGTGTCTTGACCTGATGTATACAGTCTGTTACAGTGAAATAAATGGATTTGTCATTTAAGAGAATTAATTGTATTTCAGGCTGTTACCCAAGGGTTTCATTGTGTACAGTGCTTTCACCGGTCATAACTATACTGTAAAAGTAGATAGATAAAATAACTTTTTCTATTAAAATAGTAGTTCTTGACTACAGCCTGGTTTGCAAAGTAGATAATACCTGTAGAAATGGCAGATGCTCAGAAGTTCTGGAGTATTGTGACACTAGAAATTTTAAAAGAAGTTGGAAAAAGCATATGGTATATATGGACGGGAAATCCTGTGGTAGTTTTGATTTTACACAGGGAAAAAAAAATAAAAAAGGAGTTGCTTAGTTCCATAAATCTGTTGTATGCTGTATTCAAATAGAGATTTTCATGATCTTAGCTTTCCTCTTTCCTCAGAACGTTGCTTTCAAGTACAGATGGGCCTACACCACAAGTTTGGGATCCAGATTGGGGTTTGGACCCGACATTCATCAGAGTGTAGGCATCTGAACCTAGCATCTGAGGTCAGCATCTTGTGGAATTAACAGCCTACTGCAAGGTCTGGATTGAGTCTATCTTCCCCATATTTCAAGGTATAGGTTTGGAAAATACAAGGATATGATTTGACCTGATCTCTAACTTAAAGGTATTTAAATTAAAAATTGAAAGACTTTTAACGAAGTAGGAGGCTATATTTATGATTATTATTGTGCCTGAAGGATGAAATTGCATATAAGGATCTAATTCATTGGAGATTATAACAAGAGACATACTTAAAATGGTTTCCAATCTAAATACTGGTTTGAGGTCAATAAGAGTACCTATGGCAAATTTTCAGTCTCCTGATTTATAATCCAGTGCTTTTACTCCAGTATGGTTGTTTAATTGTAATTCAGCCTGTTCCTAGAATAAAATATCATACATTAATGAAACAGTATACCCAGGTGCAGAAAGAAACTTAACCTGCAAACACTCTGAGTTCCTCTTTAGGCTGAGAATCCCTCATATTTCCGAGACTAATGATTTCTAATCCGTTTTTAAATGTTCCATGTGGATAGTGAAGGCGTAACTATCAAAACACGGTAAAATCATAATGCCTGTGCAGCTATAAATTACTGTTTTCAAAATGAGCTGGAGGTCTCCAACTTATTCCTAAGTGCAAAAAATTAGATAACATAGAACTGCTCAGACATTACTAGAAACAAGTTTTCTGCCTTTTGCCAAATGCCAGGGAATTGTGGGTCTGCCCACAAACTCCATAGAAATGTCCATATGGATGGCAACAAACCTAGTCCCAGACAGAATACTTGAATAGACTGCAAACATTTCAGATCAGAGATCAATGGAAAGAACTGAGTTGTTTTGTTGCAAATTTCTCTGATATGAAAAATGTCTCTCTAATTTTTCATTCATCGAACTGTGAACTGCTTTGTATGAGACAGTGACTGCTTATTCTGCTGATGGTAAAGTGCTGCTTCCATGAAAGATGTAGCTTAAAAGCAATGTTGAAGAAGGAAGTGGCTTAGAGTATTTTCATAAGCTAAGTGTATACTGGGCATTTCAGAAAGCAGGTAAAAGAGAACCTCAGGCTCACTTTTACTTGAGTTAAATACAAATGCAACAATTACTTTTAAGGAAGAAAAAGATGCATGATTTAAAATATCATTAGGATAGTCTTTTGTGGGGCACAGAAAAAACCTTTACAGATGTTATTGGCTCTTGGGGTTATACTAAAATAAAAATTTGGAGAAGTGCCTCATTTGAATTTATACTCCCTTTGTGATCCATCAAAAAGGATTCATCTCCTATTCAAATGACTAGTCAATATGTTAGTCAGATCAAATACCGCTAATAAGATGCTAAAAATGCTTCTGAGGAACAGGGGGATTTCTTTAACAAGCCATAAAGTGCTTTTTAATCCATTTCTGACTTGTTAAGTTCTTTGTGATTCTCACAACTGTTCCATCATGACGCAGTTCCAATCCTTTGTGCAGAAGGAGAAAATCAAGGTGTAAATCAAGGGCAGTGCATACATATTGCCTTTCCTCTTCAACTGTTCCCAAAGCCGCTGTGGTCCTTGTTGTACTTTCCTATCATAAATCTATTTAAGACACTGGTGCTGGTGGGTACTTTGGCTTGATAAACCTGTTTTTTATGAGATTTTCCAAATCACAGAGCATAAGTTTTGTAAAAGATTTAAGGCAGCATAAAATAATGAAACCATGTTGTCTTATTAGGACAAGAGAAGAGGAGATCCTGGTACCCTGAGACAAGGAAAACTGCATTTTCAGCTGCTTAGCAAAAAACGCTCTCTCTACTTTGAATACTTATCAGCTGAGTTATCTGTCTGAGGAAAGTGGCCTAATAATTCAGTTTTGCTGCAGACATGGCCTCAGCTGCATGGGGCCCAAGGACGTAGGAGTTCTCCAGATACATTTCAAACAGTAGAAATAAATGTTGAATGGATGCAGATATTATGAAGAGGCTGGTTAGATTTATTTATTTTTTATTTTTTTATTTTTTTGCATATCATCCTGGTCACATCAGCAGACCGAAATTCTTCTTTAGTTAACTCTGAGCCTAAAGAGTGATCTTTAATATTTGCTTGATACTCAGGATGCCTCAGTGGCAAAACCCCTCATCTATTTGGCTTTAACTGAAGCTTCATATAACTTACATCTTTAGTTTTTTAAGCTAAACGTATTTAAGTCTTGGGGTTTCAGCTACAGTTGAAACTAAATGATTAATTAAAAAAAAAAAAGTCTGATTTGTTTTGCCCACTGACTGCTCATCTCTGAAGTGATTACAATAAATCAAACCTTTCATAAACCAAGTCTTTGGAGATAACCTTGAAAATGGCATACAAAATTCCTCTTATGGCTTCTTTTAATTTCTGAAAGCACACTGAATCTGACCATCCCTATTGTTTCTGATTGATCGAATTTGTAGCTGGTATTGTGATGTATTGGAGACAAGTTTTTCTCTACATTTTCTGTGGAATATGGGGCACCATCTTATAACGTATTCTTCGTTCAATAAAAGTAAATGAGTTCATTCATGAAAATAAGGTTTGCAGGATTAGGCCTGTGAATATCAACCATTTGGGACTGAGAAAATAAATAGTAACATTTAATAAATATACAGTGCACTAAGACTATATTTATTAGTCTTTTGACATTTTTATCTGGCTCCTATAAAGAAGTCTTTGGAGCTGGGACAACTGGTGCAGGTAAATTTCCTACATTGTGAAAGGATCTGGTATTTAGTTTATGGGAAGCAGGCCTGAGCAGATGTGAAAAGTTCAAATAAAGGAAGGCCAGATTAAACGCACTTTTGTGGCTGGAAAATCAAAACAGATGTTATTATTCAACCACAAAAAATCTATGTGCACTTCAGTAGCATTAGGTGTCTGATCAACTACATTTTTTTAAGTGAAAATAACAAAATGATTATAAAATTATATAGGCTGATAAAATGCTTTAAAATTTTACCAATAGACTGACTAGTTTGGTCTTCTAGTTAATGGGAAGGTGTAGAAGTGAAGTAGATCTTATCTATAGAAATATGAGCAAATCTAATTTGGAGAATCAAGAGAAGAAGATACAGGCACTGGGAAAGAGTGTGGACCCTCCATCTGAACCCCAATGCATGTCAGAGCAATAATGATTTAAGATGGATGCACTTTATAATTGTCCATAAACTTTTCTGGGCTCCTGCCCATATGAAAAGGTTGATCTTGGCAGAAGATGACAAGTGTTGAAGGTCCTCAGGAGCCCTTGAGAGCAAGTATATATTTGCAGGGTGTGAATGTTGGCAAATAGTTTTAAAGATTATTTCTAATTAAAAGAAAATGCAGTCTAGGTTCAGAAATGTGTACATTGGAGAAAACAGCTAAAAGAAATGGAATAGTAAGGGAGGACAGAAATTGGTACCTTTGTCTGTAAAAGCAAGATCATGTAGACAGTGGCAAGAAGTTTCCTTCCTTCCTTCCTTCCTTCCTTCCTTCCTTCCTTCCTTCCTTCCTTCCTTCCTTCCTTCCATTTGAAAAGGTGGCATGGTTTGCAGGGACTTTTTTGTTGTCCTGGCATGTTTCTGCTCTCGATGTACCCATGGTAAGCTTGCTGATAGTTAGAGGTTAATGAAGTACTCTTAATACTGACTCAGTGGGGTTGACAGGCCTTGTTAAATGTGCCACATAAAGTAGGGAGCTCTGGTCAATGCTTTCCTGTTCAGAGGGAAATGGAGTCTAAGACTTGAATATTTCAGATATCTCAGGAATGGTCAAAGAGATTACAAAGCTGCAGTCCATTTTTGTTGCAATTGTTTGAGCTGCTGCATGAATAACATGGGTATGCATGTTCAAGAGGGTGTTGTGTGACCACAGAAATTTCTCCTGTCCACACTCTTGTTCAGTAATTGATCATTGCTTGCCTGCTTTCTGGTCTTCAGAGTCACCAGGTCTGACCTCTGTTAACCTCCAAACTTACCTCTAGGCTACTCTTTCTTGCTGCTTATCCAAAGATGAAATCTCCCTGTGTTGCTGAAGTGCCTGAGTGCCTGACCATGGGCAGTACGTGGGCGACCGAGCGTCACCATGCCCAGCAGACACAAGGCTCCCCCAGCCCTTCTGCCTGAGCGTTTCTGGGCACAGCTCACGGAGATCTGCTCTGAAGAAGTGGACTCATCTGTAGTGCAGAGGTAAGAGTGGTGCAGCCAAAGGATGGCTACTCTACCACGTAATTAGGATGGGGAACTTCGCTCAGTGACCCTTTAGCTCGTTTATTCTCTGTGTACTGCCATAGGACCCATCTTTGCACTGCAGTGTGCACTCTCAAACGTTAAGAGAACATGGGGTTGCCTGTTAAACTCGGTTTAATCTAAAGGTATTTGCAGGTAATTTGGGCTCTGTCCTGGTTGTAATGGTCTTTTGTTAGAAGAACTCAAGATAATTGCTCTCAATATCTAGGTCATTTTAAGCAGGAATAAAAAAAGGCAAAAAAAAAAAAAAAAAAAAAAGCCGTAGCTCCTCATTCACATGTCTTCCCTACTTTTCCCTTACTTATTTAAAAATGCATCAGTGCTGGAGGCCACACCTTTTGGGAAGGTGACTCCTTAGCTGTGATTCATACATTTCTGAACCAGTTGTTCTTGGGAAGAGTGTAAAACTGAAAATCCCCACAGAAACATGATGAAATGTTAATTCTAAAGGTGAAATCCTGACTGGCTTTCAGGCAAGGTCAGGCTCCTAAAAGCCAAAAATTAAAGGTTTTTAAAAGTCTGAAACTCCTGTGAAAGTCTGTGTTTTAGCAACTTGAATCCAGTTGAAATACAGTGTAATTAAGGCTTCCAAGACACTTGGGTTTTATTTCTAAGAAGCGCTTAGATGACCTGTAGGAAACTTCCAGCATTTTCAAGGGACCATGTAATTTTAAAGCTATAAATGCTGGTCATTTCTACCTGGAACCTAAACAAGCCTCTGTGAAAATGTATATTACTTAAGAAAAAAACAATAATAATAATAAAAAATCTTGTGGCCTTAAGACTCAGCTAATATTATTGCTTCTTCTCATTTGAAGAGGTCTCTCCCGTTCTCAAGGAGCCTGTTGTTTCGGTACTCATGTGAAGGTGGGAAAAACATGACGTGAAAAAGAGACCCTTTGTCTTTGCTTTCTTTCCTAATGTGGATGCTAAGTATCTTACTGATGCGAAAGGGCTAGAGAGAGCAAAATGTGTAAATAATTTAATAGGGAAAAGAATTGTAAGATAGCAATTCACCAGAGTAAGGACAATAGAGTACAAAATGCCATAAAAGATAATAGGCTTATATGAATTGGCATGTGTTAGTGATTATGCAATCATTCATTTCCCACAGATTTCTTTTTATAGGAAACTTCGGAAAATCCCCAAAGAACTGACCGAGTCATTTAACCACAACAGGTTTCTCTTCAACATGGCTAGGAGTGGGCGATAAATATTTTCACATATTTGTGCGCTGATGGCTCGTTTTCACCCGCTGGAAGCAGCGGCGCCCTGTGCTGCCACAGCCACCCGGAGAAGCCGGGGACCACGACCCCACGCTGAGCGCGTCCTCCTCCGCCCCCCAATTTCCTTTCCGCTCGCGTGGGACCAGGTGACGGATCCAGACGGGAACGTACTCGTGTAATTGGGGGCTTTCAGCCCGGTTTGGTGCACGCCTGGCGCGACAGGAGCTGGGGCAGCCGAGGAGAGGGATTTCTGCTCCAAAATGTGTTCCCAGCTCTGGGCTGGATGCAAATCCCTCTGGCTTGCAGTGAGCAGCTGAGTGCTCCTCGGTCACTGGCAAAAGTAGTCGTTTTCTTTGTTGCTGTCACAGACAGTTTAAATACTTACATTTCTGGCAGCAGTTTTCCCTCACCAGTAGGCTAAGGAAAACAAGACCTCGATACACACTTCCTAAGATTTTTTTTTCTTTTCTTTTTTTTTTTTTTCTTTTTAAACAGGTTATTTTCCTTGCAGTTTTCAGGACAGTTGCTCACAGACTCCAAATGTCCCTGCAGCCTCGAGATGTGCTGTCAGTGGGCTTGGCCCTCTCCAGGCTGCCTCCCTCCAGGGAGGCCCTAAGGGACCTCAGCATCCTCATGTGTGCACGGTGTGTCTCAGACTCTCCTCTCGCTAGAGCAGCTCTGAGCTGAGCGGCTGCAGGAGAGGTTGCTGCTTGCTCATTCCTCCCTCCCCTGCTCCTCTCCTCTTACTGGGGCTGCTTTGCTTTCTTTCACTTTGCTCTGCTTTGCTTTACTTTGGTCTGCTTGACCCTATGGAGCAAGCATGCTTAAGCCATGGCAGTGGTGACTGCTGTCCTGCAAGGAGAAGATGCTCAGGTTTACAGTGTTTTTTGGAGCATTCTGTGGCACCAAAATATGGCATCCTGACTCAGAGTGGGCAAATGAGGCTTAATCAAACTCGCCTCAAAGCCTTCAAGCATAATTTTGCTGGTATCATTCAGACAATCTTAGTTTCTCCATGCAAAGTACTATTCTTGCTCCTGTATAAGTAGCAGGATGAAGGGAGAGTTGGTGGAAGACTTTGAACTCCAAATCACTTTAAAAGACTGAAAAAGGAAACTGGTTAGAGGATCTGGATCTCCCTCATGGTTTGGCTTTCAAATCCAGAATTCTGATGTCTGAGAGATGTCATAAATCAAAGCCATCCAACAGGTTACAGACATCTCTGAATATCAAATAGTTTATTGTTAAAAAAAGAAAAAAAAGGAAAGAAAAAAAGAGAAAAAGAAAAGAAAGAACAAAAAAGAAAGAACAAAAGAAAACTGCCCATTAAATCCCACAAGTGGTTAAAAATGGCCATTAGGAACATTTGCAAATGTTTAGCTTAGCTTAAGTTAGATGGACGTAATTTCGATTAGGCCGTGTATTTTTTTTTTTAACTACATTACTAAGCTGGCTATGAATAGTAATGTTTTCATTTTTTAAATACACCGACTCCCTTCACAGTTTCAGCTCTCTTCTGTCATATTTGGAACTTCAGAACATGTGCAAGGACAGAAAAATACCAAAGGGATATGATACAGAGCGAGTCTGACTGGTCCCTTCCCAAACCAGCAACATGCTCACCAAAGCCCTTGCCCAGCACCAAAACAGCGGCAGCTTTGTGGCAGGAGACTGGGCTCTCCTGTCAGCTATCATTCACAACTACAGTGTCACAGAAGTTTGCTTCACCTGCAGTACCACAGAGTCACTTAAATCTTCGTGTTTGTGTTTCCAGCTTGCCATTAGGGACCAGTGGCTCAGCTGCAGCCCTGCTGCTCAGGGTGCAGAGCGAGCTCTTAGAGTCGTGTCCCCGGCCTTAAATCTCACTATTTTCTCGCTCAGTCTTTTGTAACATGCCAGTCAGTTTTACATACCAATGCATGTGGATGTATAGTTGATTCCACCAGGAAGGCTGATATTGCAAACGCCTGTTTAACCCCGGGTTGAGGACACTGGTGGCATGTAGCGCTAGTCAGCACAGGACGCACCACCGTTAGATGGGGGCTCGTGCTAGGCAAAGCTGGTGGGTCACTGCACCATGAGGCAACATTTAGGCTCAAACAAACCTTAATAAATGTTCAAAGCATCTGAACACACATGTAGAAGCGTGGCTCTTCCTCCTCCCATACACCACCTCACAGCAATGTCTGTGCACGGCCTCACTTGCTGGGATGCAAAGTTGGCATGTCATTTTTAAATATTGCAAAATATTTTTGCAGTAAGAAAAGACAAATAAAAGGTAAGCCCTGAGTTGCCCATTAGATGCTTAATTAAACAAGGCATGAACACAAGTTGGAGTTACACTTGCAGCAGTGCATCGACTGAACCAATGAATGCCTGTGATTTTAAAGTACTGTTAATCTAAGGCAATGAGTTCTGAATAATGTTTATTAACTATATTTTAATGACTTGTCGGTTTTCTAAAACACATGCTGGAGTATTTTAGAAATCACTTAGTAAATGTAGTTTTAATTCTTTTCCCATATTCATGGGCTGCTGCTTACTTTAAAAAAAAAAAAAAAAAAAAGAGATTAGAAGGTTCAGATTTAGAGCAGCAAATTGCTGTGCTAATCTGCAGGTATTTCTTTTCTTGATATGGCCAGTAATGTCTAATCTTAGCAACGCAGGCCCAATCATTGTGCTTTTTCATTAGAGCTGCAATGAACTGTGTGCCAGGGACTTGAACTCTGGTGAGCAAACTGCTCTGAGCTTGCAAAATTTCATATGAAAATGTACTGTGTGTGTTCAAGAACAAGTCTAAAAAGAACCCATTGAGTTTCTGCAGAAGCTGGAGAGTTCACTATATCAACGCTGGTAGGAACAGCATGCCTTTGGACCTCCATGCAGTGGGGTGGTTAGGGCTGGCCAGGAACAAGAATCCTGTGTCATGAAAAATTTTCAAGCCTTTAAATTTGTCTCCATTTCTCAGGAAAGAGAAATAAAAACATCTGGTGTTATCTTTTTCCCTACAAAATATTATGGGGAAAGGCTATGGAGAGAACCTTCCCTGCTGGATGCCGTCTTCAATGTGGGTACCCCCATTTCAGAGCTGGGGTCTGCGCCTGGACCTCCCGACAGTCACGTTACCTTCAGGGTACGGGTGAGTCTGCGTTGACTTTCTCTCTCCCCCTCCTGCTACCCAAAAGCTCCATCTGAAATGGAAAAAATCCCACCACTATCATCTTTGGAGAAACATATACTGTTTTGTGGGAGATTCAATGCAATTATATGTTTTTGATAAATACAGTTTTTCTTAACTTCCCGGGTGTTGTAATGGTCATGACTAGTCTGTGAGCCAGTCCCCAGGTGCTGCTGAGCATGGAAGTCTCAATAACTTTTTTTAAGTTTTTCTAGTTCCTTGAGCTTTTCTTTCTTATGCTCTGGCATTGTTTCCAGGATTTCAGTGTTTCTGCAGCCAAGTGACCTTGCAGTCTGAGAGATGATCCATCTCCTCAAGGAACAACCTTCTCTACCTTTGTGGTTTCCCTTTGTCTCTGTGGTCTCCTAATTTTTTTGTAATCTTTTATCTTACTAATTTCAAGTATCCACTGGGTTTGATCCTTACCAAGGAGCTTATTTTTATTTCTCAATTCTTTTGCTCCCAGATCAGGGGATTGATCTTGTACTTTGAAATCAGTGGTCATTTGACTGTGGGTATTAGACACACTTAAGCTCCTGAAGACCAAAACAGTAAATATGGAACAGAAGCAGCCTTGATTTAATATCATGAGCCTAATAAGCCTCTGCTTTCTGTTTTTCTGCTTGGACCTATGGCCTACTGTAAAGCATTTAGGGTGTGGGGGGTCACTGAAAGAAATCACCGTCACTTTCCAGAACAGACTTCAAAGGCATGCTCACTTTTCCCATTGCTTTTTATCTTCCTTCTATTTCTAGTGCTTACTTTTATTTTTTTTTCTTTTCTTTTTCCATGCTGCTGTTCCAATTTTTGCCCACTTTTAATTTCTCTATTAACTTTAATTAGGCTCATGAGCTTGATCACCAGGTGGGTTTTCCCCAAGCTTCCACAGCAATACTTTCCATCAGCAGCTGACTTGCAAGGGAATTTTTTTAAGCTGCAGATAGGAGATAGAAGCCTAATGTTATCGAATACAGAGTGTTTCAATGCTAAGTGTATTTTAAATCTGGTGAATTTGCCAGGAAGCATTATTTGCCTGATTATTTTTAAGCAGGCAGGCTTGAGAGCCCCTGACCAGCAAGGTATCAGAGGGCAAATGAGAGGAGAGTGATGTTAGCCAGGGGAATGATTCATACCTCTGAAGCTAACCAAATGCTTGTGAGTCTCAGGGAGGTAGCTCTGCATCTTCCAACTGCCTTTTTCTGACAAAAATGCAACATAGGAAAAAAAAAAAAAAAAAAAAAAGGAAAGAAAAAAAAGAGAGAAATAGAGAAAAAAAATATCCCTGGATTCACTTCTGGAGAATCTCATCACATGCAAAGTTGACTGCTAGGAAGGTTGGCACACACCTTTTGGACATTTTGTGCATGGTTTTCCTAGGCAGGTTCTTACTGGGTAAGCTTTTCCTGTATCAAATGCTAAGTAGTGTAAAATATGAGCTATCAGGGTGAACTGCAGTTTTTTTTTTTTTTATGATTTGCATATTCAGAATCTGCCTTGGGTCTTCTTGTTTTTATTCTTCTTCTTTTAAAACTACATTTACCTGAAGAAGGGCTTAGCTCTGAGTGCACAGAATAAGCGTTTTCTCTGCAATTGACTTTAATCCTACCAAAAGAATTAACACTTGGAGCAGAAAACCTTCTTTGGGTCCTACAGGGCATTAGAACATCTCAGGTACTGGCTGCTGGTTTAATAAAAGGATAGGATTTCCATTTACTTCAGGCAGGCTTAATGTATTGTTCTTGTAGTGAGACAGTCAGAATGAGTCAGGAGCCAAAGAATACACTTTATAGACACAAATAATCGTAAATTCAGAATGTCACCTTTAGGCAGAGGCATTTTTATTATTGTTAGTGGAGCTGCTGAGTAGGTTTGATGTTTTATTCTCTTGAGTACTAAATGTTCCAGAGTACCACAGCCCTATCTTTATCAGGCTCACAAGGAGGGAGCACAGCCAAACTTGCTTCCTATACTTCTCTATGATTGATAGCAGATGGCATGCTTTAAAATAAACCTATCCATTAGCAGTCCTCAGTGTTTTTACTCAAGGCATTTACAACTGTCTCAACCAGAAAACACATTCGCTCCACAAGCTAGTTTCAGTCTGCAACAGCTGTACAGGTGCAAATCTTTCATTAACTCTTAAACAGTGGTGAAATAAACGTTGCACCGTATTTTATTTTTAGTGGAGAGGTTGTTCTTCAGAGGAGGAGTGGATTTTATTCTCCCTTTGCATATGGTAGAGGTTTGTGTTAAATGATATTAAGTTATGGTATATTTTTTTTCTAGCCTCTTGCACATCTTTAGGATGTCATGTTGCCTTAAGATCAGTGTGGACGTTTGTAGGTGTACCCTCCAAATGATCAGATGGCAATACTGAGGGAATTGTAACAGGCGACTGGGATTCCTGGGGTACTCGTGGCCTATTCCTCTCCCTCTCTCTGCAGAACCACCCAGTGTGGCCACACGGTACTGCCCCATAGAGGAGAGGCCGCATGGTGTCCCCTGTCCCTGCCTCACTCTGGGGTCGATTTTTTTTCTGGTTTATTGAAAAATGCAGGGAGATGTGAGCACACGCACATATTTTTCAACCTGATTCAGAGCTCACTGCTGTTAGGCTATTCTATACATAAATTGCTGAAATCTGTCCCTGTGTTCACTGTATTTTGCCTAGATTTCTATGCAATAGACATAAAGGATGTTAAAATTGGCCTAGCAGTCCATCCAATACAATGAACTCCCAAGCACCTCCCCAAACATTAGTACATCAGCAGCTAGAGCTTTAAAATATTAGTAGAAAATCTTTAATATTATCATTTAACATTAATATTAGACAAGATCTTATAAAATATTAGAGCCAGATAAAACAGTATTAACAGGGGTATAGGAGTCATTAAGCAGAATAACAATCACTGACTAAATGGATGCTGAAACTTTAACATGCAAACCAGTGTAGATGATAGGAACTTCACAGAGACGAGAGGATCCTTTCATTTAAAAGGAGGTTGGAGAGACGAAGGTTAGGGATTTGAAAGCTGGTAAATAAAACAACACAGCAGGAAAAGTTATATGGAATGTGCCATCTCATTAGTGGCGATCATGTCCTGTGTTATTTTTCTTAAGCTGAAAAGATAAAACAAGAAGACAGGCAATATTCTGTTGCAAATAAATGGAAATTGGGGCATTTTTTGTATAAATCTAAAGTAGCAGGAAGAAAATATAAATGTGCTCTCAGCACTGGAAGTCCATGTAGGGTAATGGAGGTGCTAAAGCGATTTAACAAGATGGTCTGTAGCTTGTGTGCCTTTTTTATGACATGACAGGCAGAGTTTGGGGAACTTGAGCTTGGCCCCATGGAGAAGGGGGTTCTGCCAGCCCAGGGAGTAGGGGTTTGCTCCTGAGGGTGGCGAGCCGCTGTACCAGCCAGTGTCAGCTCTTTCTGTGAGTACCTAGAGGATTGGGCGCTAAATGAAATGAGGGGGAAAAAAAACAAGGCCAGCTGTAGACATAAGAACTTTAAGAGCATCAGTACTTGCTTCTAGCTAATCTCTCCTGATGACTCCCGTAAGCAGGCGAGGCTAGTTGTTGCTGTTAATTATTCAAAGCCCCGCACCAGTTTCATAGCTGAGTGGAGTAAGAGGATGTGCAGTGTCCCCATTTCTCAGTCTGGCTGGGGGAAAAGGCTTCAAATGGGGTTTCTCCTGCCATCGCTGCCTGACACCCTGTTTTCAGGTGGGAAACATGAGCCTGAGAGGGGCTGCAGCTGACCCCAGTCCTTGGCCATCTGGCACCGTGAAACCTTACCTGTTTCATTAGGGTCTGATGAGCTGAATGCAGGGAAGGGTTTAGTAATGTCCTCCTGCATCATAAAGCAGTGAGCGTGCTGACTGGTTTGGGGAACTATGTTCTACATTCTTGTATGTAGAATAATAATCCGAAAGGTGCGAGGTCACATTTTTTAATGCTTCATCACAGGAGGAAAGGGAGGGAAAGGCACATGCTTTGAGGTCCACATCACAACTGCAGTGTCCTCAGGCAGTACAGCCACCACTGTTTCAGGATTATGTGTATTTTCTCTGCTTAATGTTCACATTAAGAGACAGAGTGGAAAAGGCATGGCAGTGGAGTCATTTGGGTCTTTAGATACATATTCCTCACCTTGTTTGCTGTCCCAATAACGCTACCAAAACATTTTAATACATCACACAGTATGATGTAAATCAATTGGAAGAAATAGAAAAATAGTCATAAAAAGAAGCCTGTTGCAATAGGCCCTCTAGGATCTGTTCTAGAAACAAGGACTGATGATTGAAATAGGCGTCTTATTTACACAACCAAGGTATCTGCCATTTTTGTAGATTTAGCTTCATTATAGCAAAGACCATATATTTCATTATAACCTTCAGAATTGCTGACTGACTTTTCTGTGAAATTGGGTTTCTGTTTGGAGACCAGGACTGCTCACACCCAAGCAGACAGCTCCTTTAGCTTGAAGCTGGGAAACTAAAACACTTTTGTGTTACATTTAGAGATGGCTACGCTGTTTGCTGCTTTTGGTTCACTGGTGTTATGGGGTTATTGTGTTACGGTGTTATCAGACTATTCCTGATGTGATTAGCAGCTTTCTGAAGAAGAACAACAACTGTGTATAAAATAACTTTGTGTGAAATAACTTCTACAACATTCAGAGTCTGATGTGTTTGGTGGCTACTGACCTCAGGGTGGTTATTTCCAGGAGTCAGAGTGCACAGGTGCCTAAATATCTACAGGCATTGGCATGCACACTCCTCCAGGGAAGCAGGGAAACATTTTCTTCTTTAAACGAGAGTCTTAATGTTAAGTGTATTCTTAAGCACTATATGAGCTGGGGGGCCAAAGCACACAGTTTATTAAGATATCACAAATCATTGCCAATTATGTAGGGGCTGTATAGTATAGTTTCATTTAATAAAGAAAAAAAATCCTTTTATTGCCCCTCCAACCCCTTTATTTATTAATAACCTAGGAAGATGTGATGTTATTAAGATGTGAACAAATTTGTCCTGGATACCATCCAGCATACCCAGAACTGGTGTTGCACCATAATAACCACTTTTTCTGAACGAAGCAATAAGTCCCAGTCCCATCCCTGGGCTGGTGAGTGCTGGAGGGGAGCCTGGGATGATGGGGAAGGGGAGAGTGGACAGGGCTACACATAATCCCCAGCAGATATGGCCTTTCAGTGAATAAGATGGATTTCTGATGCTAGTCTCCATGCCATTCATAGCAGTGTTCCCAGTAGTAAAGTTGTGCTTGGACTAAAGAGCCCCCCTCATGCCCTCTGCTTCCTTGCCAAAACTAAGCTCAACTAAAATAAATCATATTTTAGGAAGCTAATTGTACAGCCAAATAACAGAAAGGTATTGAAAAACTGTTGTATGGCTAACATTAAATGAATTTACATTGGCAGTATGGAACACATATACTAAAAATAAATATAGGAACATGGCAAAAGTGTAAGCTATGGAATTTAAAAAATGTAATGCCAAATATTAGTTATGGTATCCAGACTTATTACAGAACTAATACTCTATTACACGCAAACTTATACAGTTTAGATCGGTTCTGAATAAAATTTGCTCTTTTATCATTTGATTGTATTTCTTGGAAAACGGAAACATGTCAGGATAACTTTTTTTTCTCCCTTTCCTGAAGTGTATTACAAAAGGTCTGTATAAGTGCCCTCACCAGCCTTTGGGCTGGAATATGAAACTGCTTAGCAGTCCCTAGCAAGACCCTGGAAGCAATTTGGCAAGGAAGCGATGCCATCCCAGGGAGGCTGCAGGGCACTTTCAGGCCCAGTCCAATTTCCACTGACGCCCGCAGAAATGTTCACACCACCTTCAGCACTGAAGGTGCTGTCACCGAACCTGTTCCTCAAGAAGGGACATGTCGTTTGCAGGACTTGAAACCTGGCTGGTTGTGTCATCGCCTTCCTTGCTGTGCAGGAGGTTTTTTGGCAGACGTGGGTTTGGGGGCTTGGGGCTGCGTCTCACCTGGTGACAAAACCAGCAGCAAACCATGGGGCAGAGCTGTGAGGCTGTCCCCCAGGTTGTCCACCCTTCATCAATGGCAGAGCAGATCCAGGCTGGGGGTGACATCAGCTGGAAAATCAGGTACAAACTAAACAGAAACAATCCATTAAGGGAGGGGGGGAAAGAAAAAAACACACACGAAAAAAAACTTTTGGAGAAGATTTTAAAAGTTTCCTGATGGATCAGCATCCTTGAGATTAAACATTCCCATATGTAAGTTGACATTTGAAAATGTAAGTCTTATGAAAGATAAGAAGGAAATTGTGAGAAATGCAACCTTAAATATTTTGAAGTATGACTTCCTGGATTATGTGGCGGTTGGCAAAATTTTCAGGGGAAAGATGCACGCCTCAAACTGCACACAGTGTAGGGCACTCGTTTGCCTAAAAGTTTCCTCCTGTCACTCAATGTTTTTGTGTTCGAGCCCTTCCACACCTTCGGAGGAGAGCTGCAGTATCTTTTCTGCGTTGCTTTTAATCTCGCAGACAGATGTTTTAGATCAATTGCTCAAAACGGATCAGTTTAGCAGTCAGAAAACACTGTCAGAAAAGATTTGTTGTAGAGAAGACAAAACCGTGAAATAAAATTGAACTTTTATCCCCATTTGGTTGGGAACTGTGCTTGGCTGGGGATCCCAAGGGGATGAACACAGTGGCCTATCATGTGTTGAAAAAACAAACAGATGACAGGGCTCCACAGTAATCAAGCAAACACGGCTTCCGAGAAGCAGTGTGATCACCATTGTTCGGTGCAGCGGGACCTAGGAGGAAGATAATTATTGGGGGAAGGAAGGTGGCCTCGGGACTGCAGCGAGGGAAGCCGCTGTGAGCTCCTGCCGGCTGCGAGCAGCCTGTGCCACGCTTGCAGTGAAGGTGTGACACACACACAAGGCTTGGCAGAGCAGTTGGACCTCATCTGAGGGGTGATTAACATACCAGCGGTGGTGGGTGTCAGTATTTCCTCGCTGCAGTGGCACATCGTCTTCCCATGTCTAAAAACCCAACGCGAGTAGGGTGGTGTGGCTCATGTAGCGGCCACAAGCCCCACGCAGCCCCTTGACAAGGCAGAGGGGGCTCAACCCAAACCTCCCAACCCAGTGTGGTATCTGGCTGCCTCTCCCTGATTATGTGTCAGCAGAAATCTCAAAATGTAAATTTTTTTATTTTTTAAATTTATTTTTCCCAGAAGGCTGTGTTGTGTCCCGTGATGGCCTGTTCATATGCTGAGCTGGAGCTCTGCTTGGCACCATCCTTTGGTCTAATCACATTTCAATGCAATTTCAATGCAATACCAGCCTTGCAATGACAAATCTTCCTACTGAGGACTGTGTCTCTGCTCCACTGTCATTGCTGTGTCCTGCATGCCCGTGCCAGGGCACGCCGTCTGCTTTTTGGGTGCATTGTACTTTGTTTTGGGAGGTTTTGCAGAGCGGTGCCTTTGTCGGCTTGCCTCCCTCTATATCCTCCGTGCTGGATGAGTTTGCATTGTGTGGTGTTTTCCTCTTCATTTATTGCAAACAAATCTGGTCTCTGCCATTTGTTTACTCTTATACTCTGTCTTTATGCCTTGGTATGCATTTTTAATTAGATGCGCTTCAGTTCTTTCGCTGCTTGTTAACACTTTCGGATGGGAAGTATGGTCCCCACCAGCCCTGCAAGCATTCTCTCTGCTTAGGAAATGCAGATTTGTTTCTCCTACCCCTGATAATTGTCTGGTACAGAGACTTGGTCCCCAGCCCACCTACCTGCTGGCTCCAGGCATTCCTGTGGTGGACTCTTAAGGCCATTCCCCTACACAGCCAGGGCAATCTGAGTGCACTTTACTCTGAAATACTCTGCATACAGAGAACTAGTGTTTTGGCTATTTGTCTGGGCTGCTTCCGGGCCTCAGCAGCTCCAGCTCGGATGCCTGACATGGAGAAGTCCTGGACAAAGGCTGCAGTGTGCACAGATCAACTGCGTGCGTTGTCCAAAACCCCTCTGCAGACAGAGATCAGGAATGTGCCAGGCTCTTGAAGGCAGTGGCCACCCGTCCAGTGAATGGGGGATGGATGAGCCTGGAGAGGGATTCTGAAGCCCTAAACACATGACAGCTTTCACAAAAAGGCATCTTTCCTGAGTGCCACTATTGTTAAAGCATCAAATTCTCTGTTTTTTTTTTTTTTTTTCCTTTTTTTTTTTCTTTTAAATAGTGTGAGCCCAATAGCACTTGTGCTGTTTTCTTCTGCCTCCATATCTGCCTCATGCCACAGGCAAAAGACTTCATCCTTGCTAGCTCCCCTCTATACCACCAGCTTTCTGGAGATGGTGTGGGCACTGGAATGGGAAAACATGACCCCACTCCACCCTTTCTTTCCAGTTCGCCTGCCCCGCTGAAGCACTCACTCGCTCTCCTGTTTTGTCAGAAAGTGTGCGTTCTCCAGGATTTAAGCCCTTTGAGGGACTGCAGGACTGAAAAGAGGCAAAAATGTCTCTTCCCTTCTCAGACAGTCTTCCCTGACCCCATTCTTTGGCTGGGAGCAAGGTTGCCAAAGGTCAATATCCACTTCAGTGTGTGGAGAGATCGATATCTGCTGAAGCCGGTGCCTAGGCTTGCTTCCTCTCCCTCGCCAGCACTATATTTCACAGAGAGGAGCCAAGAAATGTTTCTCCTCCCTTCCAAGAAAAAGGGGGAGAAAAAGAAAGGAAAAAAAAAAAAAAAGAAAGAAGAAGAAGAAAAAAAAAAAGCCTTGTCTCCACACTTACTCCCACCAGGAGGGTATTGTGTTTGGCCTCTGCTCTGCTTTTTGTTATCCATTTGCATGGCATGATGTTTGCTTTGGCCGGCGGGGCAGCGGCTGGCTCCTTGGCCAGAGGATGTGTCGGGGCAGGGTCCTGCTGGTACCCAGTGGTGCACAGAGCATGGATGCTTGGCCCCTGGTCCTGGGAGGTTTTGGGGTGTTGGGATGCGGAGGGTGTCCCAGATGGCAGGGTTTCAGGGTGGCAGCATGCTGGTAGTGGGAGCAAAGAGCTCAGTGCTGAGCCTGCAAAAAAAAAAAAGTCACTCTATGGAGCAGCATCGTGTTGGCAGGGAGACGAAGCGCGCGGGCTAATAGGTCTCTTCCACTTTAATTTCTATTTGAAAATGACTCTTTGTTGCTGTTCTCAGACTCAGCACCAGCCGTTCCTTATGCCACACACCAGATCTTTCTTTCTTTTCTGCCCTTCGCTTCACGGAGAAGGCTTTAAAGCAAACAAACACAAAACTGTGAGAAACCGAGGGAAGATATGGACTGGCCCACTCGTTACTGCTGGAATGTGGAAACTATGAAGACATCTTTTTTTATTACCAATGCTGGAAAGCATAGTCACTGAGTGGGCTGGAATACAATTTATACTACATGCAGTAGTTAAAAAAACCTGCAGAAATGGGTGTAACCCTGGGCTGTGGTACAACTGGCCTTTCAGCCCCCACTTGAGATTCCTCCATCCCAGGGGGCAACTGTGGTTTGGAAGAAGAACATGCATTTAATTTCAGTCGGAGAACTTATTGGAGTTGGCACTTCAAGAAAGACTCTGAAGTATATTTTTTGTCATGATTAGTGGCCCCCTCACCACTACGTTTGATTGTGTTGGAAGCGGAAAAGTTAAATTCTTATAAAATGATGATTTACAATCCTTGATTATCCAGGTAGGGTGCGCGGATTGCGCCAGCTTGGTCATGGGACTCCAGCCTCATCCGAGCTCATTGCTGTGAGAAAATAAAACTAAAATGTAAAAAAGCTGAAAACACATCCTCTGATTGCTCAGGGAATTTTCTTAGTCATACGTTATCTTTCCTAGTAGTTTAAGTTATTTTGTCTCCACTAAAACCCAAAGCAAAACACTGCCCTGACACTTTCCCCTTGATTTCTGATCTGCAGCAGCCAAATTTATTTTTATCTTGTCGTCTTTTCCCCTATGGTTATGCAAATCCTCGGAATAGGGGGCAAAGGGAAGAGCTAATTTTAAAGTCAGTAAATTCCAGTGGAAGATTTCTTCAGTCGCTCCGAGCAGGACTATCCTGGGTGCTGTTGCAGAGCTGTGGCTACCTCCAAATAGCACAGGGGTAGGTGCCAAGTGGGGAGGCTGAATATTTTCCTTGTAGACACATAACTTTGCCCACAGGATTGAAGTCTCTTGCCTTAATGCTCTGTTAAGCTTCTCTACAAGTACAAAGCTGTCTTAGGAGGCACACATTGGTGAAATGTATCTCTGTACAACCAGCTGCTGAATATGACCTCTGTGTGAAGAGGGTTTGGTGGTGGGTGAAGGTGGGACTCCTGAGAAATATCTTAGAGAAAACATGGGACATCGAAACCTCATTGCTTCTTCCAGCAATCTTTCTCTGTTTTTGTTAACACATGCTATATTTTGATAAAATTTTTGTCTTTTTCATTCCCCACCCCCCCTCCCCCCCCACCCCCAGCAAGAGAATTCCATTTTCTTCCATTTTTTTTTTTCCCCTTAATACAAGTTTTCCTCAAATCTATTTAATCTATTAAATCTAGTATGTAGCAGGAGATTCTCTGTGGATTTCCAGGCTGAAAATCCAGCAAGGATAACCGTGGGGTCTGCTTTGTGAAGAAACACAAGTGTACCAGTGTGTATGTACAGGTGTAGGAACTGAAATGCAGACTATTCTGTGTGTTTTACCAAAATCATAGAGGTAATCAGAGTATGTGGCATGTGTAACAGCTTCCTACCAGCACTGTGCTTTTGTTCAGCGTGCTGGTGCTGGGTTAGTCAATGCAATTTGTGGTCAATGTCTGGAATCACATTCGGATCCTCTTTGCTCTTCCTTTGAGTACCATTGCAATACTCATTACTGCAGCGAATTAACCAGAGTCAGGAAACTGCTGTGGGGCCTGAAGTTTCTGTATCCAGCAAAACACATAAGCCTCTCCTGGTATGATGTGTCAAGGGGCCATAAGTGTATTTTTAAATGCTTGGTAAATTGGAAAGAGTTTAAATATCCATTTAGGCCTTTCTCTGTTTTGAGGAATGGAAGATGAGGATGTGAATATTTATGAAAATAAAGTTATTTAGGTGCAAGGTCCCAGGTTTGGAAAATTTGGCCCATAGAATACATGCACTAGGGGTGCTTGTGGTTGCATAAGATAACAAAATTCACAAGTTGTTTGGATTAATCTCCCAAGCTACTTCAGGGACATACTGTTTTCACATTCATGTAGCCTGATTAAGCTGCATATGAATTTATGTCCCAGTCTTGCAACCTAATAAACCTATACAATTTAAAATGCGTGACAAGGGCTATAGGGTTTGATGTGTAAATTCTGCTTACATGAGGCACCGTGTGCATGCCTGACTCTCCGCAGAAAGAGCTGAATGCATCCCATGTCAGTCCAAGAATGAACTACATCTCCGAATGCCAAAATAAGTAGAATAAATAATTTGTTTCAAATATGTGTTTGGGAGCTCTCAACCTAGATGCTCCCTTCCAAAAATTCAGCTCTCCGTTTGCAAATTCTCTGGAAGTACAGTTTTTGTTCAAACTTTTGGAATCCCTTTGATCTGGCTGGAAATTAGAGCACATCAGGCCTCGTACGTAATCAGAAAATGCCGTGTGAAAACAAAGACTGCTGGGAGTAGCATCTTTGTGAAATTCCAGCTAGACCAAACTCGTTCGGTGCTGCTCGAGCCCTGAGCTCACTGGTCTCATGACTGTGCGTGCAGTCCGGGCTGCTTTCTGAGGGCGGCTCAGGGAAAGAGTTAAGGCTGTTCTCCTTTTCTAGTTGGCAGAAAGTTTGCAGTTTAAAATTACATACTGACTCTGGTGTAGAGACACAAGAAATTATAGAGCAGACACTGTCCAGGACAACGTATAATTTAAAATGTACTAAAGAATGTATACCACATGGCAAAGTAAGTGAAGTGCTTCTTCAAATATAAGTGTTTTGCATAGAAAGGCTGTAATTATCCACTCCTAGGGAAATGTTTGCATTCATTCTAAATCAATATTTACTATTCATCTCTTGTGTTCAACAAAACAAGGATTTAACATTTTTTTGTTTTAATGAGGTACTAAGACTACAATAATACTACAATGTAATTGTCTTGATACAAAATATTGCTAAATTATGTTGCTATTTTGGGAGCGAGCAGTTTTTAAAAGGAGGGGTATCCCTGTTTGTGAAATGTTACTGTAGTAACACACAATCCAAGCTCAGCCAAGCAGTGAGACTCACCAGTTTCAAAGAGATGTTAAGCTGCGTCTCTGTTAAGGCCCTTAACTAGGATCATTCGGGTGAGTCCTCCATCTCCCCCCCTTTCCACCCCCCCCCCCCCCCCCCCGAAAGCATCAACCTCTTTATAATGATTCCTTTTCGGCTGGCATCTCAACAACAACAACAACAACGCTGCAATTTCTGTTTCTGGTTTTAAGGTTGCTTTTTTTCCCCCCCCAGCATCCTGCAGCGAGGCAGCGGGAGCCGGGTGCGGGCGGTAATTGGGCTGCCACCATCCCCACACACTGGTTCAAACCTGCTGTTGCAAATGCAGTTGCCTGAACTTCAACCTCCTGGGAAAATCTGGGGATGTTTCCATAGGATGGTACTAGAGCTCTGTCCTTTATCTTTTTCAAGGAACTAATCAACATTTAATACATTTCCTGGGGAATACATAGTGAAGGAAGTGATCCTAAAATTACATAGGGACGATCAGTCCTTCCTGCAGCAGGATCCTGGTGAGGTGAGAGCATTTGAGCAAGGTCAGAGATTTTGGAGGAACACCACATGCAATCACAGCTTGTACCACTGCTATACTGTGGTTTAGAGGAAGTCCTTACACCAAGCATCCTTCTGTTTGAATTTACCTGGCATGTCTTAAGAGCCGTATTTCTCCAACTACCCTAACTTAAAAAACAAACAAGCAAATAAACAGAACCACTGTAACAAACATACTTTTGGCACTGTTGTGGCTCCATGTGAATCAAATCAGATAACTGAAAACACTTTGGTTGGAAAATCCTTTAAAATCCTTTTTTTTAAAAAAAAAAATAATCTTTTTATTCTTGCATGCTGCTCACCATACTGCAGACTCTGGCCCACCCTTCCCAACATTAAATGGTTTCACTTCTACTGCTAAAATTCATGGTACATATAAATGTAGGCTCTTGAGTGAATTTCAGTCTTGTATCAAAGTAGATAGCTCTGTATTTTTTTCCTATGAGTTTGAAGTCATTCTTCTTCTCCAGAAAAAGTCATGCACATAACAGGGTGAATAGCCCTGAGAGAAGAGCACTCTCTTTCTCTAGCAAATGTTATTGTAACTGGTGTTTTAATTCTCCAGATATCTCTCAGTGTACAGGGTAACAAAAGGCTCTGTAGTGCCTAATCATTCAGCAGTGATCCAGGAAAAAAGCAGAAGGTTAAGAGCAAGTTCCTAAAGTCTGTAAAATCAATGGGACACTAGAAAGGGAACTGAAGTGTACCAGAAGGGACCTCTTGAGGGTCATTAAAAAAAGCAGAAACTGATTATGAACAGAGCTTTTACCCGAAGAACTGGAGGGGGCCAGCAAAACCATTCTGCTGCACTCCAGTTAAATGTCTAATAGTGGAGACATTTTCTGCACAGCCCATAAAGGATAATGAGGATGGCTTTGATAGCTTTCAAGAAAGTTGTTCTTGTCAGTGTTCACAAAAACATGATCTGAGCATGCACTTGGAGCACACAGGCTACGGTGATTGCGCATAGACTGTGAAAGGGAAGATGGTAACACACTACTGTGCCTTCCACCTCTGTAATATGCCCTATTTATTATGCATGAGAAATAATTGCATAAACCTAACTATGCCATGTAAATGGTAACAGCGAGGAAGGTTGGTGTTATGCTTACCAACTTGGTACCTCGCCTTGATGCTAAGTGGGATGTGCAGAAAGGTGGCAGTGTCAGGTGATCTCATGTGTATTAGCTTAGATTCATATCTCTCTTATTCCAAAATAAATGAGAAATAATATCTTGACCTAAAGCTTATTGAAATCTGTCATCATCAGCAAAATTTGGATTAACACCTAATAGCTTTATGTTCAGTTTCTGTTCAGTTTCTGCCCTGGGAAAGCAACCCACTGAAAGCCTAAAACACGGCAGTGGGAATAGAGATGTTTGTGCTCTTCCTGTTTCTGACCCTGAGCCTCTGTGAAATTTTGGGTGAGTCACAGTTTTTTTGTGATTCATTTTCCCAAACAGTAAAATTAGTACAAACTCACATATCTTCCTGGGATACTTTAAAAAATTATTTGTCAAAATAAAAATTAAAAAAAAAAAGTTTGATATGCTATTGGGACAGTTTTAGAAGTTCAGGATGGTATTGGTCACCTTAAAAAGTAAGGAGCTGGTTCTCCTTTTGTACTACAGGGCTGTTATGTTGGGGAAAAACATCAGAAACAATTCTAGTAAAAATTAACTAAGTTTTTTGTACTTCAGAAGAAAGAAACCTTTTCTGTAGAAATGGATATTCACAGGGATGAACCAAATGTGAGTCAGTCTACCACCGGTAAAGCTGAATTGTGAAACATTTGTGTCATTGCTCTGTGATTCCAACTATCTTCAATTAATAGAAAAAATGCAGGAAATTCAGGTGGAAGGAATGCATGGAAATTGAAGTCAAAGAAAATATTCGTTGTGGCCTTGGCAAAGTGAATTTTCTAAGCTGAAGTAGCTTTTAAGCAATTAGCATCTGCTGAGTGCAATTACCGAGTGACACGCAGCCCCAGATGGAGGGCTCGAATAGGCAGTGGCCATCTGGATTTTGGTCTTTGCACAGGGAATGCTCTGTTCTGGCTCTCACCTGGCCTGTGAGACAGCCCTCCCTCTGCCCTGCGTGGCACAAGCAGCCTTGAGTCACAAGGGGGGGAGACCAGTGAGATGGTTCCTCCACCTATGTCAGATCCAAAGCTTCCTGAAGTCCCCAGAGAGATTATTACTGACAACGTTGACCTTTGAGTCGGTGCCTTGCCCCTAGTTTTCCAAAATGAGGTAAGTTACTGGGCTAAAATCCACTTTTGAACCATCAGTGGCTTGATACACTCTGGTCTCCAATGGGACATATGGCTTGGGAGCCCTGGCCTCTGAAATTGCACATAGAAAATCAGCTCTTAAAGGGAGAATTTTGTCAATGGGCTTTTGTACTATTATTATTATTTTTTTTAATGCAGTGGTAAAAGGTATCAGGCCCAACCACAGAGAGAATTCCTTGAAGTAATCCAGTTTTTAAAGTGAAGCTATAGTTTAGTTCGCGAAAATCAAAGAGTAAAAATCAACTGACAACAGTTTCTGACTACTCTGTATCTAAAAATGGGCCAACCTCATCTAGTCTATTTAAAAATTGTGTATCCATACTGTTTGTATGCCAAGTTCAGCATGATGGAAACGAAAATGGTTGAGGTATAAACCCTTGGAAAACAGGGTTTATAATGGAAACAGTAATTGACTTTTAACTACCGCATCAAAAATACAATACTATAATACAAAGCCTAGCTCTTGGGATCCCAGCTCCACTTCTAACCTCAGGTTGGCAGAAAAACACCTCACCACAAAGCTAACTAATGTTTATAGTTTTTTTTTTCTTTTTTTCTTTTTTTTTTTTTTCTTGCAAAAGGAACATGGCAAGTGAAGAAAATTTATAGGAACAAAGCAAAATTGGCTAACAGTTCAAAAGTTCTCTCTTGTAAGTTTTCGTTGTTTTTCCCAATCACTGATTCTCTCTCAGCTCATAAGACTAAGAGGAGATGCCATTCTTCTTCCCTGGATGAATACTGTGTTCTTTTGATAATTTTAATCATGAAGCTTGAATCAAAACTGAGCCTTCCTCTCAGCTTTACAAATAGTTTGACTGTTCCTCCAGAGGCCACAGACTTGGTTATCCTGAAAGGACAAGATAAAAAAGACAAATTCTTTACAGCTGTTGATTTCCTCTTCCCTGTGTGACCGTGGAGAGCATAACAATGGTTCTGGGAATGGAGCAAAGTAAATCTTCTACTGATCTCATTAATGATGCTTACTAAAGATTGTCACCTTTGTTTAGTCTGAACTGGGGTGCCATTTCTGCTGCCAGTTATAATTGTCATGACATCATGACATGTTGGGTTCGGCTGAAAGTACCGGTACCAATTCTCGTTAGGGGCTGAAAAACATGGAAGATCAGGAAGTTCATTGGAGGACTGCCACTAAGCCATGGTTGAAAAAGATGGACTGTTCCATGGACATGGCAAATATAACTGGATACTGCAAGATCTGCATGCATTTTTTAAACAAATAAAGGAAAGAGAAATTCCATGGAGATCAATGTGTTTGCAGTACTTTAAAAATTCTTGTTTCTCTGTGTATCAGTATGTAATCAAGTTCATATTTTAATAGGTAATAAAGAAAAGCAGAGAACAACGCAGGAGCATTTTATGTCCATAAATGGCTTTAGTTCAGTTACAGATTAAGGAAAAAATGTAATTGCTTTGCTTTGCTTTAGGTATTGAAGATGATATACAGCCATAATCTTAGATTATGATGAAGCTGCACCTAAACTTCTGCCAGTATCGCTTGCTGCACTCATCCAGCTGCGGAGAGACTGCTGGAAGGAAAGACCATGTCCAGGGTCCCTCATCCCCGTGCCAGGATGCACAGGAGGGCTGCCAGGTGAGGTGAATGATGCTGGGAGAGTTGTAGGTTAGCATCAGCATCTGCCGTAGGCCTTCCATGCTGCCATTCCTTTTTAAATTCCTTTCTGTTTGTGAGCTGTTCAAATCCAGACTCTTCCAAATCAAGCTCCTATCACCATCTATCCATATGAGAAGAGTGGATATGCCAAAGCAATAAAAGACATTGTAATTTTTTATTCTTTCTTCCTATAGTTTCTGAGTGCATGGAAAATGCTTGCAGTAGATTACTCAATGGGCAATAGCTGTAATAGTGGTTGCGACCATACCAGCTGGGTGCCAAGGCTGAGCAACTCAAAGGTCTGTTGATGATCCCTGTTAGTGCACATATGCATGTTCAAAATGAAGAAAATTGGTCATGTATATCTCAACTATATAATTTGCCTATTTTAGGCAAATTTCCCATTATTGTTTCTCTGGGCACTTTTTTTCTTAGTTATTGAAAACCCTTCACTGCAAACTATCTTAATGATGTTAGTGTAAAGAAGATCTGGTACCTAACACAAAGGATTATTGCTAAAGCCCCTTTTCCTGGAGTGGAGGTAACTTACCTTTACTGGCATCCACGTCTTTACTCAAATACAACTCCTTTTGAAAACAATTGGGAAATTGGCAGTGCAAATACCAAATAAAGACTTCAATATTGGCCCTTTACGATGAGTGATTTATGATTTATACTTTCAACTGTATAAGCTATGCATTTCTATTCAGATTTTGAAAAACAAGCCAGGAAACAAAACAAAACAAAACAAAACAAAACAAAAACAACACACACACAATAGCTTAGTGAAAAATGTATATGGTCATGGAATGCCAGTACAGTCTTTGGCAAAGGATCAAATAATGATAAGGCTTGACTCTATAGGGATATTAACGTTGTTAAAGAAATCAATGTGAAATAATTCTGAGAACTTATGTTTAAATTATGAAAAAAATACAGCATGAATATACATTTTGCAGTTAACTGCTCCCTGTTGTTTTGGGCACTTGTCCTGCTTTAGTACAAGTTTTGAGGGGGAAAAAGCTGACTGGAGCACAAGCTACATTTCAAGTCCTATTTTAGTCTTATTTGTGATCATGGATTTCCCTAATTTTCTTATCATTTTTTCTTTGATTTGCTTTTCTAAGGGTATTATCTAGCTCAGCTTGGCACAGTTCGAGCGCACAACTGCAACCTTTTCCATGACCCAAAAGTCAGTGCCACTCTGTGGGCTGGCAGTTTGCAAATAAAACTTATCCTTAATGAAGTGTGGAAGCTCCTGTTCTTTTCCTTCCTCGGGAGACGTGCCTTAATCTCTGGCTCAGAGCCTTGTCAAATGCTGCAGTAAAGAACTGGCAAGCTCAGTGCTGCTAATGGATTGAAATCTCCACCAGGTTGTTCATTTTTTATTTTTTTGGGGAGGGCCTTTTTTTTTTTTTTTTTTTTTTTTTTTTTCCCTGTCAATACTGCGGCAGCCACAGTACTGCTCCAGTCCTCAGTCTTCTGCAATGATTGGTTAGGGAAATTAGTGACAACTCTACGGTACACGTAAGGGAAATGTATATTGTGCCAAAAAGTATCAAGGATTTGGTCTCTTATGTAGGTCAGTTATTAAGGGAAAAAATAAGATTAAAACCAGGGGCTGTTCTGTGTATTTGAAGTTCATCCTGAAGATACAAAATTGTGGTGTTTATGCTTATAACTTTTGACAGGTTCTCTAAGTCGTAGGCATTTTGTCTCTTCTATAGTAGAAGCTGAAAATGTTTGTTTTTTTTTTTTTCTTTTTGCCAGAAGGTAACCATAAGCTTCTGAATCACATATGAATTGCTTGAAAATGCTAAAATGCACTATTGGAAATTTTGATAGTCTCTTGTATTTTTTTCAGAATATGTTAGGCTAATATTGGGATTAGGGTGGCTCTTCCTAGTTCTGGCATAACAAGAGAAAACTGCATTTTTAGCAATTTGGATTTTTTTCTTATTACAGAGATGTGCTATGCAATCTCAGCTTGACTTTTCTACTGACACTGTTTTTGTGCAGCTGAAAATCAATTAGCAGAATTTATCTCTTCACAAAACCCTTTTGAATCCAGAAATCCAGACTGGACTTAGATAGGGTGCAAGAAGTTATGCACCTTTGCAGTGTGTTTTACAATAACGTGTACTGAAACCTGTTGTTTTTCAGAATTTGTGAACTTTAAGCTCAAGAAAAAAAAAAAAAGAGAGAGAGAAGGAAGAAAGGAAAAAAAGCATTTGTATATTCACTCATGCTAGAGGCAGGAATTTGTAGTGTTCCCTTAATCGCTGTTAACCTGGTTCTGTCAATGTCAATAACTCTGTGACATCTTGGGAGGAGGAAAACCCATGGGCTGATGGGTACCGAAAGCAGTTCAGTGCTAAAACGTTATCAAATAATGTATGTGAGGTAGTGCTGTGTATTCCGTGTCATAGTGCTGGAGGATTGCTGGTGTGATTACACTCATTTGAGACATAGGGGCTCCTTGAGAGAAAGCAGGCTGCCTTCATGGCAGGACGGATGGAGGGAAATGTAAAAGAGGCGTTTTCGTACTGCTGCGTTTTCATACGCCCTTGAATGTTACTGGCGGGGAATTTGGTGCAATTTATCCACCGAGCAGATGGGAAACCATGTTGGTACACCGCCTCAGTGCAATTTTGGTCTGTTTGGACTTTCAGGCAGAGCTGTAGTAGTCAGGGTCTTCCAGCAAGGAATTTACGTGTGCTCCTGATGGTTTTATGCATATTCCACCAGCACCTGTAAAATGCGGTCTCTTTATACACTAAATGTTTCTCAAAAGCTCGTTACCTACAAAGGCTGGATCCTCACCTGGTGTAAATCAGGAAATGCTCACTGAGAGCCTGGCCAAGTACATTGTGAATATTTAATGTAAGCAAAGAGCAAAGCCCCTGCTTTTGCCAGATCAAAATGTTTGCATGCTGCGTTTTAGCTGGTGTTTTCCATAGAATTGCTTTGTACCTATGGAAGGTACTGAAATACTGGAAAAACTAATCTTGAAATATTTTCATCAGCAAGAATGGTATAACCTGCTGTGGAGGATCATGGAGACCTCATGTCTCGTTATTTCTGCTCCTTAAAGGATTTCATTAAGGAAGGTGTATGAGCTGAGTCCATCCATGCACCATTGCACATAGATGGTCTAGAACCTGCACATCATCTCTGCAGCTGTCCAGGTTGCAGATTCCTTAAAAATACTTCTGAGCTGCCTACTAGAAGAAGTGGTTTGCGATCTGTAAGGACAGTAGCTAGATTTAGGATGTGAAATAGCATATAAGAACTGATCAAGCTGTGATATGTCATGCCAGTTCAGTGATTTTCTGGAGGAAAATTTTAAAAATCTATCTTTTCTTAAGGGTTGAATTTTATGTTAAAAATGTGCATTTCCAGAATAATTTGAAAGAGTAGTGAAAGACACCTGAGTCCTTGGGATTAAAAGGATTTATTTTTTTTTTCTGAAGCTCAGAGACAGGAACCATGGGAGTTGGAGAGGGAAGGCATGGGAAAAGGCCTGAGGAGAGAAATTAAAATCTAATTTGTTCAAGTTTTGCAAGGATGGTCTAAAGAAATTAAATCTAACATTAAATCTACCAAGTGATAAGAAAGGAACTGCTGGATTGGGGTGTAATGCTTTGCTGCTGGATTTTGGATGAATGACTTTGGACTTCAAGGTGCTGACTGGACCTTGTACCACTGAAGGGTATCATCACACAGTTTTTCTCTCCTCTACCTGCACAGAGCTTGATTAGTAGTGAAGGCCCAAAGTGACTAAGACATGTATTAATGTAAGGCCTCCAGCTGTAAATCAATATTTGAAATAAATGGTTTTAGCTATTCATTATGGAAACTTCATTCTGAGAATAATTATAAGTCTAAAAGTGAAAGTGAGATTTAAGTCCTGTGTTGATCTGCAGAGATTTGGCAAGCAGTGTACATACTTAATCAGTCACACTGCAGCTTCCATGCTTAAGATGGAGCTTGCAGCTTGCTTGTTCTGAGAAATACAGTATATTCGTTCATCATGTTTATTCAAATTAGGGCATCTGAGGAGTAATGACAACCTTATTTTGCAAAATTATTTGCAGTGGTTTAAAGAATGTACCTGCCAATATGAAAAATCAGTAAATCTGATCGTGGCATGTTCAACAAGAGCTCAACAGCCCAGTTTTGTACTATGCAAAATATCAGAATCCTATAGAGCAACTCATACTCCCATGATTAGCTTGTCCAAAATTTGCATTAGCATTTGAAACTTTCCATTTCTTCTTTATAAGGAAGATTCTTTGATAAATTTCTGTTATACTTGTCTCACTACATAGCAACATTCATCTACTGCACTGGAAATTTGGGCTGTATCAGAGCTGCACTAGAAATCAACATGCTAGTTACTAAATTATTTTAGAAGTTTTTTTTTTCTTTCTTAAGAAGAAACAAAGTTTTATTATTATTCCAGCTTTTGCAGAGCCATACATTTCCTTGATACTTAGAGCTACTTACATCTATCTCCTTACTGAATTTCAGTGTTACCTTTTATAACATACAGCTCCTGATTGAGTACAACATACACTGTCTGTGGCAATAGTTATTGTTTTTCTCTCTTCTTATATAGTTCTTACACGGTCCCATTAGCAGTTTCTCCTGCACCTCCTCCTTCTCAGAATAAAAAAAAAAAAAAAAAAAAAAAAGGGAAATAACAATCTTGCTCTTTTTCTCCCTTCTGAATAGGTAGGAGAAAATTGCTTGATTAGATTATAGGGTCTGTATATGTGTGTAAAGAATTTGTTGTGGGAAATCTATATTAGTGCCAAAACGATTAGTGTTAATTAATGTTCCCAAGTTTAATAACAAAAGAATTAATAATGAACAGCCACTTACTATAAAGTGTTTCCTTGACATTTCTTGTTAAAAATAAAAATTCTGACCATGTCACATAGATTTTGGGAAAGAAGAAAAAGAAAGATTAGGTAAAGAAAACATCTCACTGTAATTTAAACCATTATTTGTCTGACAGCTTTTTATCTCCTGTCTGGAAGAAATAAACATATTCAATTTTTTATTAAAATAGTTAGGCTTCGTAAGAGTATTTTTTCCCAGTGCAATAATAAATATTTATTTCTGCTAGAAACAAAGAAGTTTGTCTATGAGGCTTTTACTGATGCTTAGCCAAAGGTATGAGTCTTTTAACTAATAAATACAGCTCTTACAGACTTGCTTTCTCTTCTTCAGTATAAATTTTGATGTGTAAGTAACATTCCTACAGAGACCTGGTCATCCACTAGTATTGATCATCTGCCTCTCTGTCCTCCAAGGCATTGGCACCTTTGATTACTGTTTATGAAGGATGAAGTGCACTATATCAATTAAAGAATAGCTCTGAAATTCAGAGTTAAACCACAGCCACAGTAAATTTCCAAATAAATAACAAAGGCTTAAAGCAAGATTTTCAGACATACGGGCTGGACACTGGATGTGGCCAGAGAAGGAGTTTAACATGACCTAGCAAGCTCTTGCAAAATCCTCCTTCTGTTGCTTCTGCTCTTCCTATCCCCTGTTGTGCTCAATTGGCATTGCTTTAAATATCACCTCCTAGCCGTCAGCGCAGTGGGGCAGCGTGTCTGGACGAGATGGTAGGAGACTGGTGTTAGGCACTCAGATCAGAAAGGGGATTGCATCCATTTGGGAAAAAGCACTTGGCCAAAGTGTCCAGCACAGAGTGAAATTCCATCCTTTTGAAGAAAAAGTGCATAAAAGAAAAATACTGTCAGATGTCCATGTACTATTAAGACAGAATAATTTATACTGAATTCTGCTCTTAGTGTTTTGGTAGATCTGTATGTGCTCCGCCTATGATCTGGATGTGGCTAGGGTTTCTATGTCTGTGCTTCTGGCAAATGTGGTCACTATTTAACCCAGACTGTATTTTTGTGCTTACCATCTGCTTAATTCTGAATGTCAGATCCACAACTGGCCCGCTAGTTATTTCTATTCAGTTATTTTGAACTCGATCGGTGCAGCAGTGAGGAAAGGATGTACTGGTTATGCGAAAATGTCAGCCGAGCTCAATCTCCTCCCAAAAGCTAAAACTAAATCTTTTTGTGAAAACAAGAAAATTCTCCTACATTTTTACTGTGTTTTCTGCAATCTTGTGCATTTTTGTTTTTTGTTGAATTCAGAAAAAAATGGAACTATAATAGAAAACTCTTACAAACTCAGCTTTAACTATCTGGTTTCAATGTGCACACAGGAAATGTTTATTATGTGATTTCCAGCAATATTCTATGTTTTCAGGTGTGGAAAAACTCCAGTATGTGACTTACCCAGGAAGTGTTTAGATGAAATGGCCTATCAGATCTTGATCCTGACCATGCCACCCTTTCAGCCTTTCTGGCCAGGCTACCCATATGCCTGTTTGAATATGTCTGGTGTGTCTATATGTCTGGAGTGTCAAACAATTGGGCATGTTTTTAATGACTCACTGCACCATAGAATTCTGGGCATAACCAAGAAATACTGTGAAAATCACCCACAGTTATTTCTTGTAAGAGAAATTACTTAAAACTTTTTTATACTTCAGAGGTCTGATTCAGTCATAGTCTCAAACAAATATCATCACTGTTACCAGAGAACGTATTGATAGGTGGATTAGACAAGCAAGAGGGCTGGAAAAGAGGTCTGCTCCAAGTTTTCTGATGTACCTTGAGGACTGACGTCTGGAGATGGTAGCAGTAGAACTGCTACAGAATGAGCAGGAAAGGGTATTTCTTTGGTGGCCATAGCTCAGGTCGTGTTGCAGGATAAATGGGAGAGTCAACCCTTGAAGTCTTGAGGGTTTGACCATCTCTTGGGTCTTTGCAAGGGTAGGGAGGTCTAAGCAGCACACGTGGTCCACAGCTCCACTCTGCCCAGCCACAGGGCACAAAACAGTGTTTCCAGGGCTTCCCCGCACCTTCTTGTTTTGCTTCATTCTCAGTCATGAGACCTGAGAATGGATCACATCTCTGAGTAGCTCCTTTGAATAGGGTGCTGTGTATGCTCCATCTCTCTGAAAGGTAGCCTTGTCTGCCAGACCAGCAATGGGAGAGGGGACATGGAGATCTTACCCTGCATTCAGCATGTGTCCTCACTTTGGGGAGGTTTTTATGTGTTTCTTTCTTTCCTCTCCCTCAGGTAACCTTCTGACACCCTCAACCTCTGCTCAAAAACAGCTAAGTCAAACAAAGTACTCAGTGTTGTTGAATAAACCTGTATTACACAGAGTCTGCATGTTGCCCAGAAGCAGTTATCCAAGCTCTATCTGCCAGAGATGAAAATGTTAAGGTATGGATGATTGTAAACCATTTATTGTTTATGAATTCAAAGTCCTCTCAGATGTCCCTGGGTGCTGGATTTTGCTTATGGATCTCTGAACTAGCTGAAGGAAATGTAAAATGAAATGTAGACAGACAGCTCCCTCTTGAATACATATCCATGGAGGCTCAGGAACACTTGTTATGCTAGCAAGGGTGTGGAATAAATTACACTGAGGAAATTTGCTGTAGATCCACCTATTTTGGACGATAGGCTGTGTGCACAACGTGAAAGCCCCTCCTCAGGGAGCTGCCGTCACCGTGGTGCAGACAGGTGGATCTGGAGATGCGCGGGCTTGCAGAGTGGCAGAGGACCAGCAGATCAATATTTAATGCGAAGGCTGCTGCAGCCCCTCACATGCATAATTTATTCCTGCTTTTGGGTACAGATGGACCTGAATCAAGCCATGCATCCAGACTGCAGGGTATTAGAAGTGGGTCCAAGTGTTTCTGATTGTCCTTCCCTTCAAAATGGGGCAATTCAAAAGCTGATGTTCAACCATATCCCTCCTCCTCCCTTCACACAACACGCAGGGAAACACTTCAGGGAGGCCTTTGAAATTTGTGTCAGATTACACTGACTTTCTCTTACTGAGGGCACACAACACTTATTGCAGAACAGAATTAGGACCTTAGAAAGAATTAAGCATTTCTGATTTTGATTAAGTGCACTGACAACATACAAGCAAACGCAATCTCATAAAACAGAACTTTATTGTACAAATTGACACACAAAATAAAAGCCCATTGGGATTAAATGAAATAATCCGAAAAACACATTACGATGAGTAACCTTACCACCCTGGCTCATGTCAGCAAGTGAATATCTCTGCTTGAGATTTTTTTTCCCTGACAAACAATTAAATACCAGTGATATGATAACATGCAATGCTAACATAACAAGGTATGAGCAAGAGGGATTTGCTTTTGACTAGTTAAGAAGTAGGCTTACTAATTCACAAATTTATTATAAGATTAGCCTTTAATACCTGATAATCACCTTCGTCAAGGAAAATTTCTTCTCTTCAAAAGGCAAAGGAAATTTATAGATGGGTCTTGAGCCAGGCTTGTGGGTGGTAGACAACGTTTATGAGAAGTCCGGTCTCCCTCATGGAATAAGGGAAGAGATGCTTTGTTAGCAGGCTGGGTATAGCAGAGCAGAAACAAGACAGGCATGGCAAAAGCTCAGGAGCTTTAAGATTATTAATCTCTTCACAGAAGACAAATTTGATCTCTGTCAGACTATCCATTAATTTTGATGGAGATACTTTTAAGATCTTATGTTTGTATTTTAGTGGACCTATCACAGCTAAATACACAAGTGAAAATGTATTCTTACAGCACACACAGATGAGTATTCCCATTTCAAAGGTGATGTTGTCATACAGATACAAGAACATCAGTGTTTGCTAGAGTCTTGTTATTATCTACTTTGCAATAGGCCATCTGGACTTCAACTAAGAAAGGGCTCCCAATGTGTTAGGCTCATGCAAACATCTGGTGAAAAAAGGCCTTTCCGCCCAAGGACTTTTAGCTTGAACTAATAAAAGAGGCAAAGTGTGGGAGAGGAAAAAAGAAGGACAGAGGGGGGGGAAAAAAACAACACCAACTTTCTGCAGTCCCACAACCTTTTACTAACAGATGGAAGTTTGTCTCCTGACTCCTAGCCTAGTCCCATTGCCAATAGAGGAGTGTGTAATTGTTGTGCACGAATATATACCCGAGTCACTTGTGCAACATTACTATGAACAGGTACAAGAGTAGCACAAGCTCTGCAGTATGCAAGAAGTTACAGTACAGATGAATTGTGATATAAGCATTTGCTACATGGCTGCTATAAGCTTTAAGGTTCAAAAACAATAGGCAGATGACAAAATTTTGTGCACAAGTGTAGAATTGGGTATAAAGTTTTCCACTGTGGATATCAGGCAGTCATGTCAGTTTGGTTGCTCTTGTATTGCCCTGTAAAAAAATAGGTGAAACAAGGTTTTGAGAATCAGCAGTTGTAGAAATGAGGAGAGCAATATAAACATTGTTACCTCAGACAGAATTTCTGAAGCTTTATTTCCTATGAATTTGGGTCCCTCATTTCCCTACTACCACCAGGTACCAACATCTTCACCTTCTTGCATTGCCTCCAGTCCCTCCACAGAACCTACAAACAATGCCTCAGTTTCCCCTGAACTTCTGCTTGCACGAGAGGCTGGGCACCATGCAGAACCTTACACATGCCTCTTGGCCAAGGCCAAGACAAGAGAAATGGTGCTGTAGAGCCTTGTAAAGACGCCTGCAGCAGAGGCACTCCTTTTAATCTCCTACCTGTCTCCAGCTGCCAATGTTTGCAGAACTTACAGGAATTTAATTATCTTCAGGGCTTCTATCTCTCTATTGAATTAGATTGAAGTAAGCCAGTGAATTTTCACGTGGTTAAGGAAGGAAAGGTCTGGCAGAGAGGACTGATGTGTAAGCTTCATTTGTTCAGCATAGTTGTCCAAAAAATTGAACTCAGCAAAGTGTGGTATTTTGAAAAGTATAAAAGCATCTGAACTGTAATGAAGTTTGTCTGGTTATGAAAAAAAAAAAAAAAAGAATAAATAATGGGATTAAGTAGAGAAGAAAGCAAAGGTTAGAGGTCTTGTTATAGCAGTCTCTTCCTTGCATGACAAGGAGAAAGAGATTAGAATTCTCCATGACCGAGAATATGCTCTTCCCCGATGAAATAGTAGTTTCAAAGTCCAAACGTGAGAAAAAAAGGCTTGTTTTTCCAAAGTATTAAAGGGATCTGAGGCTCAGGGTTCTTAGTCATTTGCTTTCTATCAGTTTCTACACACCGGAGCAGGACAAGCAGGTGGGAGAGAAAGTCCTGTCCTTTAAGCCTGCAGCACCCAGTATCAAAGGTCTTTGTGGGGCTGGGACCAGGTGAGGGTCCTCCTGGAGAAGTCACAGGCAAATCCACACACCATAGTAGACAGAGAAGCAAACAGTTTTTCATGTCTTTTAAGTGGCAATTTCAAGGCTAAATGTGAATGTTCTTGCACAAAGATGTGGGCAAGAGGCCCTTTGGAAATCATTCAGCAAAGTTATAGAGCTTCCTGAACCTGAGCCAGGCAAAAATACTAGGACCTGAACCAAAAGGAAATATTTTATAGCTTGAATGCCTTTTAGCAATCATTTTTTCTATTTGGAAATGCTTTTTTCCTCTTGTAGCTTAGATGAAAAGATTAAAGTATGATAATGATGTAGTGGAACTGTCATGTTTGGCCAGGTGATAACTAAGCATTCTAGATATCCTCGTATTGGCTTTCAAGCAATCATGGATATGTATATTTTTATACTTACAATTAGGTATGTATGTACATTCCCTTTCTATTTTTTTCATGTTATTTATATATAAATATACATATATATTTAAAGGTGATGGCAGTGATACACTAAATGAATTACAAGCCCACTCTAACTCAGTTCATATGCGCACAGGGACTGCAGGATTCAAAGACTGAGGGTCACAGAATCATATAATACTTTGGATTGGAAAGGACCTTAAAGCTTATCCAGTTCCAACCTCCCTGTTACGGGCAGGGACATCTCCCACTAGATCAGTTTGCTCCAAGCCCCATGCAGCCTGGCCTTGAGCACTTCTAGGGATGGGACAGCCACAACCAATGGTCAAGGTGAGAGCTGATTTCTCAGCATATTTATTCTAAAACTCTTTCACAGATGTTATTAGAGGCCTCTCAGCTTCAGTTTTCATTGTTCCATATGGTGTGCCTTCAGCCTTCCTCCATACGTGGTCCTGGATAGGAGCTGATGGGGGCTGATCCCCTACCTCCCACTCTCAGACCTACAGCTCCACAGCAAATTTTATTCCAGCCCACAGTTTGTAATGAGGAGCCAGTCACACCAATACTATCTGTGATTGTACCTGCATTATTTATCAGCCAACGGACTTAACTCTGTCCTTTTTCTCAACCCAGCTGTAATGACTGTGTATTCAGGGTCAGTTCTCTCATCCCTTGCCAGTGGTGTGGGGTGAGGAGAGGCAGGGATTTTCCATGGCTCTCAGTGCAATTCCACTTCAGGTTTTTAGGGACTTGGATGCACCTAAGTGATTCTTAGGCATTTGTCTTTAAAAATAGAAGTATTCCTTGCAGGGAGGCGTAGTCACAGAAGCTGTAGCTCAAAATCAGTGCATGCCATATGACAGTATTAATATATAAAAACTGCTAGATGAGGAATAGGGCACAAAAAAACTGCAAGGCAGGCTGCTTGTAAGCACGGTGCTTACAAATTTGTCTGTATACTTTGACAGTCAAGCTAATTTTCTTTTTAATAATTCCATTAATAATTCCTAATAATTAGCTGATCTAATTTAGATTTTCATTTCCTAATTTCAAAGTTATGTTATTACAAATAGCCAAGGAACCTGGCCCTTAAAAATGGTGATAATATCCCAACGACCTGGGACCACTGTTGGAGAAAAGATTTCGCCTGAAAGGGTTTCAGGAAGTTACAAAACTCCTTTACATGGCCTGTTGGATCTGTGTATGATTTCCAACATTACACAAAATAAATACCAGGAGACTGGTGTGGTTTATACAAGAGTTTATAGAGAAAAAATCCACCCACCAGCTCTCTTGCTGAGGATTACAACCAGGTCTCTGCTGCCAAGTTCTCTGTTTAGGTAAAGCATGAGAAAATCTGCCATTTTTTTAGAGTCACAAAAGGGGTGCTACGGGGGGGCAGTGAGAAGCTGACAGCTCTTGCTGCTTAAAAGGCAGCTGTTCCTTCTCAGGTACTATTATTAATAAACCCTAAGGTAATGTTTGCTCTGAAATATGTCTAATTGAAATAATTTACCCTAACCCTTAGAGAATTATGAAACTGTTTTCATCATGTTCACACACAGCAAAATAATTATGAGATGCCATATGGAAAAGACATCATGTGGTATATGTATTTCTGAATGTATACTTTTTGAAATGGTTCCCACAGATAAATCATATAGCTAATTTACAAAGAGGAGGTGGATAGTAGTTCTTAAGTATGCAGTTTAAGTTTAAAATGTTTTCAGCCTGGGTAAATTTACAGTGGTGATGACATGCAGTAATTGCACTGATCACAGGACATATATCACAGAAGATGTCGATAGCACCATTAACTTGCTCCTCACAAAATGGAGCAGGGAAATTCTGCTTGTGGTGCTCCGCTGCTGTGATGCGGCACTGCTCAGAGTTACGGGTCCTGCTTCATTGTAAAGTTCACCCAGTTGAGGCACAGGCAAGGAACCACTGCCCTGGCTGCCTGATGGTGGAGGTCTGTCTGAGCCTGGGGGGTCTACGGTGTTTTTTCCTGAGGCCCAATGGGCAGCAAGTTCTGTCCGAATTACAATCTCCAGCTTCTGATGGATAGGACACATCACCTAAGGGCAAGTCAAGCCCTTGTGATGCTTCCCCATCACCAGGGTGTCTCTGGGACCTTTCTGGTTTGCATCCAGAAAGCTCTGAGCTGGTACCTAAGCAAAGGGAACACTCTCTCCCCATAAAACTATTTTGAGCAAAGCCCACAAGAGAAATGTTCATGGTGTTCTTATGATTTTTATGTTGGTCTTGAAGTTTTTACAAAAGGTTTTATTCTTAATCTCTACTCACCAGCATTATCATGCTTATATATAATGTATCTATATATTTATGCAGAGCTGTGTGCTTCATTAGATGTGGTAGCAGAATTCTGTAGGGCACCTCTTGGACCTTTTCCAGAAATAATTGTGGTAGATGATGAGACATCTGAACCATCAGGAAAAGAACCTCAGAAGTTTTGAAGGTGCTTTTTGAATAAGGAACTCTTATTAACATTTCTAGAAATCTGGCTGGAGATCAGGCTTTCTTGTCAGACTTCTGGTAGTTCTTGTTTCCAGATGGATGGAAGAAAAATAAGAGAATAGCTTATTACACCCGTTCTGTTTTATGTCCGATGTGAAACCAGAAAGTGAAGAAGACAGACAGAAATCTTGTTCTGTCCAGTCCATTCCCTTTATTTTAATGACTCAAAAAAAACCAACCAAACAAAAAAAACCAACAAAGTGGGGAATCTCTACTTTCAGCAGTTCAAATTGTTTTGTTATGTATTGTGTGTATATTTTGCTCCTATATTTTGTTGAAACTAGCTCACCACTCACTTCTGTAATTATTTCTATGCTGATTGGTGAAATAGTTGAAAGATGTTTTATACAAGGACAAATTCTCCCCAAGCACTCTATTTTGCGAGATCTATAGTGATGCACTGCAACTGCAGTGTTTATCCCCCAGTAATGACAGCATTATCCTGCATTACCACTCTAGGTAGTGTATTTGTCAACAGCCAGCTACTGATGAGTACAAGGAAAATATTTACCCAGCTTTTATTCCATAGCTTTACCCCAGTAATGCCGTTTCAGGAGGACCACACTGTATTTTTCAGATTCGTGATACATAAACCAAAAAAGCCATGGCATTTCTGTGGCTGTAACACCAGTCCTGAAATGATCATCTTTAGATATAGTAATTATAGCAATTTTGATTTTAAATGAAAAGAAAAAGAAAAGAATAAAGAAGTGATATTCCCCACAAATACCTAAAAAAGGGAGTTTTCTAATACCCTCACTGTATGCAGAGCACTGGGGACGGCCGTATTTGATGACTCCCTAATCTTCCCAGGAGTAACCACATATGCTAATATTTACTCACTATGTCTGTACAGAGACAGTATCTGAATGCTGCTGAAGCATTAATGTGCAAGTATTTAATCTGAGCTTTTCTGCCATGGATAATTCCTGGGAGCCGCCTGCACTGGAGAGGTAGCTGTGCATCCTCCTTCTTTCTGTCATTCCTGCTTTTGGATGAGAAATGTGATGCTCTTTCTCCATCCCTAATGTTGCACAGACGAAAAGGCATGTTCCCCTTTTAGCAACTTCCAGTCATTTGTTTTTATGCTCACTGAAGGTGTATTGCATTCTGTGCTATTAAAGTGCCCTAAACCAAAAGTAACATTTTTTTTTCTTGCGAGTTACAATAGATTATTATTTCACTACAGTATCCGAAAGCATGAAATAGAGATTTATGATACCTCTGTGTTTTCCACTTCACTTCATGTAATGCAGGGAAGGTAAAGTGTCTCTGGCTGCACAGTATCCCTCTTTCTTTTTTTCTTTTCTCTCCTTTGAGCTGTGTGCTGCGTGATTAGAGGATAGTGAGAAGGTCACTGACCAAACTTTATCTTTCACACAGTTTCCCACAGCATGTATTCCTCCTAGGAAACATTTTCTCAGCTCAGGTTATTTCCAGAAATGTTCTCAAACTATAAGAACAGTCCTTGCAGTAAAACATTTCATTCCCACTTTTTATCCTTTATCTAGCAGCGCAGTGTTGACAGCATTTATGTTTCTTCTATTGACTGGGCCAAGAACAACAGGATTAATGAGGTTGTCTCTTCATGAGTGCATTATATTTTTTCCTCTGACCTTTCAAACATGGGAATCTTCTGTTTGCAATATTTCTTAGGGAAGGAAAACCCCTCCTCGCCGGGGCCCGTTTTGATGGGGGCCACCAGGGTTGGAGCCCGGGTTCCCCAGTGTTTGGGGCACCCCGTGCGAGGCTCCATGCCTCATGCTCGGCGGCGTACGGGCCGAGAGGAAGCTGTGAAAAAGCAAAGCAGGGAGCAGCTTTGTTTCCTTGTGCTTTAAAAGATTGGCCGGAGGACGTAGGATATTTTAAGGACTTTCTCAAGCTCTGAAATTGTGATTATAGATCTTGTGCAGCTGCCTGCAGACTGTCTTATTGCAGGAACTGCTCAGGAGCTGGGTGGACACAGATCTGCTCTTTTTTATTTTTTTAATTTTTTTTCCAAAGGATTGCATATGTTCAGGCTGGGCAGGCAGGGGAAGGAGTTGTTGCTGGGATTGCAGCCTTCCACAGAATGCTCTTGCGCTTTATCTTTCCTCTTCCTGATTATTTTTGACACTGGGTAACTGGAACGCAATCAAGATAGGATCATTTCTAAGTGCAACAGGACAGGGAACGTGAAGAATTTTCCCAAGGATGGGAGCACAAGTATCTTTAAACACAACAAATAACTTTGCACATATGACATCTTTTAGTTAACCTCCTCAAAATACGTCAATTAGATAAGCTTACCATAATTAAATTTTTGCATAAGATTGTTAAGGGTGACTTATTCTCATTTTTCATCTGGGGATATGGAGGGACAGAGAGTCGGAAAAATTCCCACTTGCCCCAAAGCTGTAATACATGTGCATGTCTCTAAGATATTATTTTTTCTCTTGGTGGGGAAAGAAGCATCAAAAATGTGTGCACTCACATGTTGCATCTTTTGGGATAGTAGAGCCTTTACAGAAGAAAAGATACTTTAGTGTCAAGAAGCCACTTGACCTCCTCCAAAGGTAGAGGGTAGAGAAATTGGCTTGATGTTTTGGAGAGGGGGATGGAGGAGGGATAAGTAGAAGTATTGTATGTGTGTACATAGAGATGTATGAATATATAAATATAACCGCTGCAATGATTTAAAAATAGCTATAAAATGAAGTGGAAAGAAGAAATATTGAAACACTTGCAGAATATGGTTTCCATAGGTGTGGAGCTATGCTGCACACAAGAAATTCATCTGCTATGCAGGAAAAACAGCACTTATCTGCTGATTTTAAGAGAAAGCACAGTGCCCAGGGGACTCTCTCAGAGCCCTCCAGTGCTGGCTTTGCTTGCTGTCCCTGGTGCCGAGGGCCACGATGCTGGGCTGAGCTCCAGGCTGTGGTCCAGCAGGGCCAGAGCTCAAGCACCCGGCTTGGGTTTTAAGCAAGTTTGAGATCTCTGTGTGTAGATTTAAGTCATTCTGGAACTCCAAGAGCGAGCTAAACGGGTCGTGTAGACATCACCATATTCATCCATGTTATGCCTAGGAAGAGAACAGAAATAAAGATTCCTGTCTCCTTGCTGTAGCGATTTAAATAATCCCATGTATTAGCTCTGGAAACAGGACAGGATGCTTTTATGGCAAGTTAAAAAGTCATCAGAGAACCTAAGATGTTTCTGAACAGCTCATCAGAGTAATATTTCATGAGATTTTGAAATATTTCATGCTGAAAATAATGATGCTTATACTGTAAAGAAGGTAATTCCCCTGCGCACTCTCCTCAGGCACTGGCAATAGTCACTTGCAAGTACCAGGAGACCACTACTTGGAGGTACTTACGATATCCAAGATTTAAGCATGAGCATATTCCATGCTTTAAATTTGTGTTTCCTGGCTTTCAGAGCTTTGAGTTTTGTTGCTTGAACTCTCGTTTCCTCCTTTCAGGATTTCTATTGTAGCTGAACTCGAGAGAGCACTTAATAAGTCTGCTTTTGCTTTTGTCAGCGTTTAGAGCCATTAACTGTACACACCTCTGACGGGGAAGTTCTTGTATTCTATGTTTCTCTTCTAATAATGTACACAGAAGCCTAGTTCTGCTGACTTCTACTGTTATTTAGCTAGAGTAACGTGATAAAGCTAATGAAACTGCAATTTGCTTTATGTTCCTTTAAGCAATTGAGCTCCCTGCCATTCACTTGTAAGATATTCTCATAAATCCTCGAATGAAAATAATTTTTGGGTTGTAACCCTCAAGACTTTAAGATTTTAAAATCCTGACACTTCAGGATTAAAAAAGAGAAAAAAAAAAAAAAAAAGAAAAAACAACGCACAAAGACAACTGTATCTATCTGTGAACAGTGAATACGTTTGTGTAGTTTCCCTCATTTGCATTTGTTGGTAATTAATTAAAAAACATGAGTTTAATTAAACTTGGAGTTAGGGGATTCATTAAAATAAAAACAAAAAGCATTTCAGTTAAAAATGTAAAATAGTTTGTTCAGTGGAGTTAGCTGGTGCAGCTTAAGGATTTGCAGAGAAATACCGGCAGTACTAAAACGTCAGGGACCGCCAGAGCGCACGGGTAGAGGAGAGCGGCTGAGCAAGGAGCGAGTGTGCACTGGCAGCAAGCAAATTTCATGCTTTGGGTCCTTGAACTGATATAAGTGCATTTGCCATCAGGTTCTTTCTGGTCTGAGTCTGCAGCTGTGAAAAAATGACATCCATACAGGTCCAAACAAGAGGGTTGCAGACTAAATGAAGGTAAGATTTTTAAAATAAATGACAAACTTATAAAAGATGTAAAAAAAAAAAAAAAAAATGACGAGGAGCCTTAGGGAAATAGATCTCACTCATGCAAACTCTGTAACTAAATTAAACTTATTTATAATATCACGAGAAGTCCTTTCTCTTTCTGATCCCTTTTAATCACAACTAATTGTCTTAAACATTTGTTTTATTTTTGCCCTTTTTTTTCCCCACCCTTTGGAGCAGGGAAGGGGGTTTACTTTTTTAAGAAAAGACATATTATTCTGTTGTTGAAAGTAATAATAGAAAAAAAAAAAAGATAATTAAACCTAATATTTATTAAACATTTTTCTAACCTGCTCTCTTTGTTTCTGCCCCTTTGGCAGGGCTGGGCTTGTCTGACCAGCAGAAGAGAACAGACCCTCTTTAGGGAATCCTCCCATGCAGACAGCAGAAGTTTTGCAGATTTGGTGGGCACAGGCCACAGGAGCTAACACAACATTTGCTCAGTTACATTACTGTGCCTGTGGGGCTGGAGCGCTACTGGAAAAGGAAGCCTCTCAGCAGGATTTTCTGATTTTTGGTCAAACTGACCTCAATTTTTTTTTTTTTCTACTTTATACTTCTCTTGAAGTAGTTAATTTGGGGAGTAAACAATTATTATAATGATATATAATACTCACTAAGAAATTCCTAGTTGTATTCATCAGATTCAGTTTCCTGTTTAATTAAGATACAACATGAATATGAAATGTGTACTAGCAATCCTACACTAGTTAGCCTAGGGATGTGTTTTGAGGGTGGCTTAGTACCTATGTGCAGTATGTTGGGCAACAACTGTGAGCGTGAGAAGGACTGGATGTAGGAAAAAACAAACACAAAACCTATGTTGGATCTTTGAGACAAGGAGCTGCTTATGGGTGCCTGTTTCCTGCACCGCTGGGTGGGAGGGCTCCTGCATTAACCAAACACCTACGCCAGCCACGGTGCAGGGAAAGGTGGACCAGGGAGCAGATGCTCCACAGCTGAAGCCTTTCAGAGGAGACACCTACAGAGCCCCTGGCCTTATGGGATAACTGAATCGCACATAAATAGTCTTTAAAGGGAGCATTGTCTGTCTTTTTTTTTTTTTTTTACCAAAAAAAAAAAAAAGAAAGAAAACTAAGTGGGTTTTTGTGTGTGGGTAAAGTAAATACGGTTAGAAAGACATGACTTGTTAAGAGCTTTCTTGAGGACCCCACACTCACAAAATCTTTTAGGTCATGTGTTTGCTTTCCGAAACATTTGGTAAGTAATAAGTGCCAAGGGACTATATGCACTCCATCTGGAATTAGCAGATTCCTCTTTGTTCAATTGTTCCTAAATTTGGAACCAGCTGACTTGCTTAAAAGTATTTTGATTTTCTTTTAAATAAATATGGGAAATAAACATAGCCCAGGACCTTCAGAGAGGTGCATTATTAGTCTTCTCCCTGGCTCCATGAGCTGCCTAAGTCTTAAAGAGGCATTTGCCAATTCTGATGCTTGCTGTTGCTTTATGTTAACAATTTGTTTGGAGTGGCCCATCATTTTTGCTTCCCTTTTATAAATAGTATCAAAGAAATCAGAGATGGAAAAAGAACTATTAGGTCATCGAATCCACTCCACTGCCAATGCAGGCTTGTTCCCTACAGTGTACTTTTTCCATCTCTTTGTCCAGGTTAAACTTGGAATTAAGTTTAAGAGCCTGTAGGTCTGATGAGAGGTACAAGAGCAAGTGGAGATTTTACTCTTTTCTTCTCTCTTTACTAGACAAATGTCTCATTTCTATCTCCACCTTACCCACAATAAAGAAAAGTCATGTCAAAAAATCAAGTACATGCTTTCTCTTTGCAGGTGTTGTAGATTACTACTTTATCCCTGTTAAAATTTAATTTTTGCTTGGGGAAAGCAAAAAATGAAGAGAAAAGCAACACTTCTCCTCTCTTCCCTGGTGTTCTATAACACCAAAGACTAAGAGCCTGAGACCAAACCACCTGCTTGTCCAGTAGGCTTATGAAAAGATATTGTTTCCTTGAGGGCCTTTACAAATGTTAAAAACAAAATAAAACAAAACAAAAAAAAAACACTGTCTCCTTTAAAATAAATAAATAAATAAAATGCAAATACATGTGAGCAAACACTTTAAAGAATTGAAAGAACACCCTAGAATCACCTGAAATTGCACCAAATTCCTGATACAGAACTCATCTGGGGGGCCATTTGACACTGCAAATATTTTCAATGAAAAGCTTGCAAATCAAAGCTCAGAAAGGTTGTCCAACGTCGTTACACTTGGCACGCAAAGAATTATTAAGAGGTGCAGATCTGTAGATTTGGGATCACAGCCTAAGATATTCAGTCTGTATATGTTGGTCTGCGTCCATGGATTCGAGTGGAACGATGCCTGTTTACAACAGCTGAAGACGGATGATCTTCTCTCTCCACTGACTGCAGAGAAGCTTAGTGAGACTTGCTTTCCTAAGTCAGAGCTGGCCTTTGTGAACTGTGCCTCACGATTCATTACAGAGCAGGATCAAGGTCTTTACCTTGTTCATGGTTGCTCAGAATTTTGTTTCATCCAACATTTGTTCAAAATATAAGCAAACATTTTATTCCTGCTTCAAGCTTTTATAAGAGTGGAAGCAGTGCAGCACAAGCAGATACATATTTTCTGTATGGCTACAAGGTCTTTTTATTTGGTCTAGTTACACATCTGTAACTATTTTACCAACTTATGTATTCATATGTATGGTAAGTCAAAGGAGCTTAAGTTTTCAGTTCTTACACTGAGTCACAATCATTCTGTTTTGTAGGTTGCTTCCTATGCATCATGTTTCAGCAGCCTAAGGGCTTCTCTAAATCATTATTCTTGTCTCTCCTAGCAATACAGAACTTAAACTTTAGTCAAACATTGCATGGGCTAGGGAAAAAACCTGATGAAAACTTCTTTTCCTTTGTCAGTCAATCCTTATTCTGAAGATCAAACCCGTATTTCCTCTGTGTGCTTGGAGAAGGTATATTAGTGGGATGAAGTGCCAACAGCACTCAGACGGATCTGTTGAAGATATCGTTGTTTGGACTTGACCAGAACATGTCAGTACTGATTGGTCCTTTTAAAATTTAAGGTTATGTGTAGGTGTTCAGGAGTTGCACCAAAGATTCATGGAGACGAAGATGTCTGCGTACACCTTAGATTAGCACATCTTAATTCTTCAAAGCAAATGAGCTCTCAGCTTTAAGAAACATGGTACTGTGGACTACCAGCTGTAGTTGATATATGCTATTATATATATTTATATTATATGTATGTTTATGTTAGGAAATATTCAGTAGAATTTTGTGATTTGAAAAGACAGACATTTGTTGTCTTCTGTACCTGCAATGAGTAAAAATATCTGCTATGAAAGGTGTTGGCATTTGTGGAAATTTTCTGAAAATGTGTCCTCCTCAAGGATTTTTGGATGACAACAAAAGAAATATTCACTCTTGTTCCCAAAGAAATTAATTAAAACATTGCCGTTAACACCTATGGGAGGACAGAACCCCAAATAGCTATATAAATGAAGAATTTGTGGTTTCTTTTTGATTATTTATAAATGGTTTTTATTGGTTATTATTTATAAAGTTGTTAAGAACAACTTTGTTATGAAAATAAATTTGTTATTTGTATCTTTGTATTTGTATTGGGCCTCTCGCTACAAGAAGGACGTGGAGGTGCTCGAGAGAGTCCAGAGAAGGGCGACGAGGCTGGTGTGGGGTCTGGAGAACAAGTCTTACGAGGAGCGGCTGAGGGAGCTGGGGTTGTTTAGCCTGGAGAAGAGGAGGCTCAGGGGAGACCTCATCGCTCTCTATAGGTACCTTAAAGGAGGCTGTAGAGAGGTGGGGGTTGGTCTATTCTCCCACGTGCCTCGTGACAGGACGAGGGGGAATGGGCTCAAGTTGTGCCAGGGGAGGTTTAGGTTGGATATTAGGAAGAACTTCTTTACTGAAAGGGTTGTTAGGCATTGGAATGGGCTGCCCAGGGAAGTGGTTGAGTCGCCATCCCTGGAGGTCTTTAAAAGACGTTTAGATGTAGTCCTTAGTGATATGGTTTAGTGGAGGTTTTGTTAGTGTTAGGACAGAGGTTGAACTAGATGATCTTGGAGGTCTCTTCCAACCTAGACGATTCTGTGATTCTGTGATCTTGTAAGTTTTTTATGAAATGAATATGCTTATGCTTCATGTTTTATAGTTTTTTATATGACTTTCTATGCTCCTAAATGTCATTTAAATTATAAAAATTACTGATGGATGGCAAAAGTCTTAGTAAACAATGGTAAAATGGACAAAAAAGCAAACAGACATATCATACAGTAGATGAAGCAAATCCAAATTTTAGAACAAAGGAAAATGTTATCAAAGTTTCGATCCTATAAACCATGGTTTCTTTTAATGGGCTTGAAGGAAGGCCCCCTTGGCAGGCCAGGGTATTGCATCATGTTGTAGTTAGAACTACTGACTTGATTCTGTGCTGTTGTTTGTGGAGATGACTAAGTTGTCATTTTTAATTAGCTTTATGCTCTTCTCAAAGGCTAATTACTTTACTTTTTATCAAGATTACTTGATTGGCAATGACAAGGGTGCCATGGTTACGTATTTTTAGAGAATTCCCCAACCTGCACAATTATATGATTTTCTGTTCCCCCTGGATTCTTTGTGCAGTAAAGCCTTTAGCAAAGTAATGCTTAAAAAAACCACCATATTTACTATTGATATCAGAAAAAAAAAAAGTATTTTTTAATTATTATTTTTTTATTTTATTTATTTTTGGCAGGAAGGCCATTGCTAATGTATTTAGTCAGTGTGAAAAGCCATTACCCTTAGTTTACCTCTCTGTCAGTGACACTAGTGCTGCTCTGTTACCTTCGTTGAAGTTACCTCAGGCAAACTGAATTTGAGATGTGAAGCTTTTCTTTTTTTTTTTCCTCTCTACAGTTGTGTATCCTCCCCTGTCATCATGGAAATCTGGACCGACTTCAACACATACTTATTTCAAAACCTACAAATAAGGCAATCAGATACTGATGTTCAGAGCATTTACCTCCCTGTTTACCCAAATTTTGTTGAAGAGCCCTTGAGATAAGTAGGAGTGCTGCAGCCACAGGTGAAATCTCTCCTTTCTTTAGCCACCTGTAGATTACTGTGATATATTCTTGTTTGAAACGGCAGCTGCCCAAAAGGAGGTGCTTGTGTGAATGCTACCTTGAGGGGGGAGACAGTGCAAGGGAGGATGAAAACTTCTCTGACATTTTTCAGAATACAGTTATGCCCTGAGAATCACTACTTTACTCCTGTTCCGCAACACATAAATACACATCAGCTGTGTGGTAAACCAAATTCTCTCAGGAGCTTGTCCTGAAAGAGGAAAAGACATGATGATTTAAAGGCTACATCTGCAGTTCTTGCAGCTGCTTCGGTTCCTGCTGCTGGAGGAAAATTCCCTGCATCAACAGCCTCTTGACGCAGGGGCTTGGAGCAGCTCCTGGGGCAAAAACCCAAGGGAGTCAAGCACTGTCACTAGTCTGTTGGACAGGAGAGGAGTGGGAAGCCACCATGCAGCTCACAGGAACGCGGTCACTTCTTCTGTCAGATGCCCCTTCTGGCATTACCTTTCCTGCTGCGTTGCAAGTGGAAGAGGACTCCAACCCATGTAACACTAGTTGCATTCTCCAGAATCTATGGAAAATAAGATTAGACCAGGCAACTTCCTAAACAAAGTGAAGGTCAGCATGGTGTGGTACTGGCTTGGCATACCCTTGTATTAAAACTCACAGGAGGAGCTGTTGAGGGCTGTGAAGCCTGCTGGAATGTCTTCAGTTGTAGGAAACACGTGCAACATTTCTATAAGAAGGCAGCTGAAGATGTGAGGATGTTCTGGAATGAAGGCTTGCACAACCTCTGTGTTTTGACGTTATTCTCCTCGATGATTGACTGGGAATGTAGCAGCTCCAGCTACCGCAGCAGTGCGGTGTGATTCCTTCCAGCCTATGTGTAAAAACCACCTTCGTACTAAACATTGCTCCTCCTTAACAAGCTAGTAACACATCTATGATTTCAGTAATTAAAATAAGTTTTTATTGCTTTTTGCTTATATTAACACCCCAGAGCAAGCAGACAGACAAGTCAGGTAGGCCAGCAGTTACCGGGACTCTGGGAACAGGGCTTAGGCTCCCTGCTTCCTCTGCAGTGAGAAAAAGAGGCAGGACCAGATGCTAAATGTATTAAATGCCTTAATCCTATGGAATTTGATGGAAATTGGTGCCTAAATACTGTGGAGATCTATTTTAATCTCTATATACCTTAGTTCTTCACCTGTCATATAAGGGTAATAATTATACAGCGAAGTATAACAACAAATGCAATAAGGAAAACAAAGTGCTCAGCTACTATAATCGCTAAATGTAAAAAAAAAAATATCTAAGGAAGACAATATGCTTATTTCTTTTTTATGAATCTTGTTTATGTAGTACTATCCAATTTTAGAGAGGAGTGTTTACCTGCTTGTTGATTAATTTACAGTTGTGTTCCCCAGCTGCAATCAGAGCACAGTTTCTCTTTCAGAAGTTTATTAAAAGCAAGCATCAAAGAGAAGGTAAGGATGCAACTCAACTTTTAGAAAGCAGAAGAAAAGTATTTATTCCTCAATGCAAAACTGAGGCTTTTTAACTTCTAAGCTAACTTTCAGCATCTCAGCTTTCTATGTGGAACCTTGCTTCCAGTAAAAATAAATGATCCCACATTCCGTCATGATAACATATGCTCATGCAGAGCTCAAAATTAGAAGGAATATGAAGTGTTCTATTAATTGCATGAATGTTGATTGTTAAAATCATGTGCTAATTGGTAATATCTGTGTGCAGTAGGTTCCTGCAATATGTGTTAGATTACATTAACTGTGCTTGTGACTCAGATATCAGGCATTATGCATTTTATAGAAGGATTTAAAAAAAAAAAAACAACTTTGTGTAATTAGGTTCTACAGACTATCGGTGTAGAAGACTTAGTGGAAGATTGTGTAAAGGGCATATGAAGTTAGAGGCATGAACAATACTGAACTCTAAAGATGCATCTGCTCCTCTTTCCCATGGTGTGCTTTCCCTCAAACACTCTCCAAAGTAATTCTCACCATGTTTGCCTTTAAGTAATTCCCAGGGAATGAAGTAAGAGCTCTTTCTCACAAAGAGGGCTACCATGGTGCTTACAATATAAATTTGACTGTTTCCATCTTTTTTTTTTTTTTTTTTTTTTTTTTGAGTGAGCTTTCTCAGTTTTCAGTTTTTTCCTTTGCATTGCCTAGGCTTTGAACCAAGAAGCATTCAGGTAAGTTACAGATAAATTAGATTACCGCTGGTACTCACCTATCAATGTGGAACTTGAGCATACTTAGCAATGTGACTCTCCTCTTCCAGATGTGCTTCTTCTCCTTTCCTAATCCCCGGAGAAATTTTCATATGGATCTGTTTTGTTCATTGATGTTTCAATTTTATTGAGTGCCATGGGTATTTATCAAAACAGGCAAAACAGAGGGAACTAAAACTTAAAGCTAAATATGGTAAGTTATGAGTGTTTTTAGGAGGTGTAATGGTGATTTTCACTCCCTGTGTTGCAAAGCTGTGGTGAGGGATTGGGAGATGAGTCTAACACAGAAGCATGGGGTTGCAAACTTTGATACCCAACCCATACGATATTCTGTGTCATCCTCTTTCCAGAAAAAAAAAAAAAGTATTTGTTCATTCACATTTATGCACAAGGGACACATCACTCCTCTCCTCTCTGACACACTAGTACTGTATGTTGGCTTGGCAGATTTTGATGGAACTCTGTAATGTGCACAGGTATCATGTGCCTGCCCACTGCAGAATTAGCTGGAGGGAAGGGTGGGAACAGACCACCATTAATTCATGCAAGCTTAAATATTCCCCCAAAGGAAGATTCAAAGTAGCAATGATTAAGAAAAAAAAAATCAGAGAAGATTTCTTAGTTGTTCAAAAATGAAAAGAAAAAAAAAAAAGAAAAAAAATGAATCTGTTTAAATTTTCCATGGATTGCATTGAAAAACATATTTAAAATGGAACTGTTCTAACTAGCATGATTTTAATTCATTTTACAGTGGACCAACTTGGTAATGATGCAATGAATTAAAACACGTTGTCTGAGAGGAAAAATGGATGCAGTTTTGGTAAAGAGAGCATTTACAGAAGTGTTAGAAGTCTTGAGCCTTTTCAGGGCTATTACTCTGATATCTGTTGATTTACTGATCTTGAAACAAGCCAACCCCATGGGTTCAAAAGCTTAATGTTAAGGCACACTTCGTCAGTTGTCCTGAGAAATGCCACAGATTTAAGAGGAAATCAGTTTTAGCCCCCATCCAAAATGTTGATACTGAACCAAACAGTGCATGAACTATATTCAGAGTTTTAATTAAAAGTAAAACTGACAAATTACTCACATTCTAGTGTTCATAAGATGGTTATCCATTATAGAAAGAAATATTTTTTCTAATGTACATGCTCTCATACATGAAATAGTTTCTAGATTTATTTTATTATAATTGTAAACTATGGCACAAATACTTCATCTTACCTCCTTAAAGATGTTTTCCAATTTCTTAGCAATCCCTCCCCTTGCTCTCCGCCAACTCTGATTCACAAGCTGATGCATTAAAAAGGGTGAACAAATGTAGTAGATGAGATGACCACTGGAAAGAGGTGGAAAAAATAACAAAAAAATTAACCAGAAGAAAATTGCTTACTAATTTTTAAGATACAAAGGTTAATCTAAAATGACTACCAGCCCTCGAAAGGTTAACTGTCAAATTAAATAACAGGGACATACAGTGGTCACTGGCTACCTGGGGGAATAAGCTGTTAAATTACTTACTTCAGTTCACATAATTTACACAGAGATTAGCTCCTTGTGTCTCTGCCTGGCTGCGCTTTGCGTATTGGAAGCTTTTGTCCCCATCCTGTGCCCATGAGGGTCCTGCTGCAGGTGGGCACGATGGGATAAATGGAACGTGTTTCCTTGGAGGCAGAAGTACATCGGGGAGTGGGGCAAGTTGTCGCTCTGTAGGGAATAATAAAAATCAGGTTACTCTAATTTCTTTTGAACAGCTACAGCTATATGGGTCACTATGGGCTATGGCATGATTCCCAAATGTGGGGTTTGGACTGGGGTCACCAAGTCAGTGCTGGCAGTGAGGAGATGCTGAGGAGCACCGGCAGCTCCGCCAGCAGTGCTCCATGCAGAAGCAGGCGAGGTCTGGTGCACCCAAGACCGAAGGACGTCACTAATTTTAATGAAGCCGAAGGGAATCTGGGACAATGCTGGATGTGTTGATGTGGGCTATTCTTTTCCCGTTATTCTCTGTTCCATTGTTCTGAACTGGCAGGATTTGGCAGCCTGGAGGTGGATGTCACCGCATAACTTTCTGTCCTAGAGAGCTGCTTCGGAGGATGGCTGAGGTCCGTTGAAAGGCTGCAATGGCCCCGAATGCTCTGATGTTTGCACCTAAAATCAGGCAGGGAAGGAGGGCAGGCTTACAGGGCTGTGTTCATTGTAGGTACCCCAGCAAAAGCCTCAGTGTCACTAACACAGTGACTGTGGGGCAGCGCTGGTCCCCAGGGTCTTCTCTTGCCCATGGACATCCCTTGCATGCAGGCCATGACATAAGCATCCCACTAGGCTGGAGGCCATTCAGGGCATTTCTCAGGCCACACTGAACTCAGACGCCCATGTCCTGTTTAAAAAGTGCTTTTTGCTACCTGCCAGGCCACTGAACTGGCAAAAATTATTTCTCCCCTCCCTTCAAGAGTGATGGTTTCCTGCTGTTAATCCAAACCATAATAAAACCTTAAATATATACTGTGAAAAATGTTATGCCTACTTAAGCAAGATAGTTGCCTGTAATAGTGTGCCATAAAGCAATCTGAAATTTTTATTGTCTGCTCCCCAACTGCAGTTTTATTTCTTTTTAGCAGTTTTTCTATCTACAGAATTTTCTTCACATTGAAAGTTTCGAAAGAAGTTTTTTTCCCTTTCCCTGGATACTCAGTGATTATTTGCAAAGCAGATCCTGCTGCCAGTACAGATACGCACATGCATTTTTTCAAAACTTCCAGTTTCCTAAACTATTATAGAAAAAAATATCATTTAAATCAATAGAAAGCCTTGATATGATATGCTTTAAAGGGCAGCCTGACTTCCAAAGGAGCAGATAACGTAAAACAAGATCTCTTTTGTAAAGACTGAAGTAGGAAATCAGGAAAAGAATAGAAGAAGGAAGAAGGGGGAAAAAAAAAGTTAAAAAAAAAAAAAAAAGTTAGGGGGTGGTAAAGATGTTGCTGCTGGATCTCGCTCCAGAGACAAAATGTGTGTTTCATTGCCACGAATAAACTGTATCCAGGGAGCAAGCAAATGAAAAAGTGAGGACAGGAGATATCTTATTTTTGTTGTTTGTTTCCAAAGAGTCCACCCCCACATAGGTCACTTGGAATTCATTTGTCTACATCCTGGACTGCACGTAGGGGAAAAAAAAAATGCCTGGGATCTGAGAAAGAGGAATGCGATAGGGCATGGGAATCACAGCGTCACGGTGGTCACCAGAGCATAGTTTGGCTTGTCTTAAAACAAGCAAGCACCGTCGGACCTCTGTAATACCAGCAAATCGGCAGTGCTATCGGGCTACCTATCAGGGGCTGAATGCTTGAGAAAAAGTGTGTGGGTTTTCAGACGGAGCCTGGGGCGTTGGAGGGCTCTCGGAGCTGCTGCTTTCCTCTTGACATCCAGCACTGCTCGGTGACCTCGGCAACAATCCAGTGTACTGTTACAGTTCATTTCAATAATTAAACAGTTCAGGGATGGCAGGGCTTTCTTGTTGTCAATAGAAAATCAGGGCTGCAGTTGCTTTTTTTTTTTTTTTTTCTCCCCTTTCCCTCCGCTGAAATCAGAAGTGTTTGTTTTTAATTATATTAGCTAGAGACAATTAATTTCACAATCGGAACAAAAAAGAAATGTTTTGTGAGAAGGACTGGCAACTGGTAAATGCAATTATTATTGTAGTACATTTTCAAAGGAAGAGATCCCAGATCCAACAAAGTCATATGTATAAAATTTCAGTCATATAATATACTCTCAAACAGCAGATTTACTCTGCAAAAGATGGGAACTGCTCTCCCATCTGGAGCTCTGTTCTGTTTGTGCCACGTGGACCCATTTGATACCCGCTCCGAAGAAACACCAGTCAGTACAATAGGCCACTGCCCATCAGCTGCTCTGAATAATTGGTTGATATGCCATTTTAAACTTGCCTTACATGGAGATGATTAATATCAGCCTCCTTTTAAGTGCTGTCTTGCAACAACAGCTTAAAAAAAAAAAAGTATCTGTGCAAACAGCAACATTTACATTTTTTGCTGTTTGAGCAAAAATGAAAATAATTCAACTTTATGTCAGGGGTGTCTTGCAAAACGTCCTCCAATTAAAAGCCGATTTTTTGAGAATCTGGCTGCACCCCTTTCATTGCCCATCTGGCTCCCTCCCAGCTGCTCCCTGCCCAGCTCGGGGCTGCCGCTCACTGGTGTCACCGGCTCTTCTCTGTGCTGGGCTGCGGGGCTGCTGGGCCACGGTCTGCCCTCACTTGCACTGATTTACTCTTATGGGAATCGGTGAAATTGTTGTGGATTTATACTGCAAAAGGGCTTGGACATGGCTATGCTTAAACCGTGTGCCCAGTGGGTTACTGTGGCTGGAGATAGGGGTTGGTGAGACTCTGCAGGGTGCATGGAGAAAATTGGACATCCCACAGAGAAAAGCACAGCTCCAGGGGGCTCAGCAGGAAAATGCTTTCATTCAACTCCTAAGCATCCCACGCGGGGAGTAAGCACCCCTGTCTTGACACCATGGTGGGCACCCCTTTGCTTGCAGTCCCCAAGGCACGGTGCTCACATCTTCACCGAGGAAATGCTGCGCCAGGCAGTAAGAAACATGGCTTTATTGTCATTTTCTGGGAGGAACTCCACCCCGTGGGGCCTTCTCTTTAACCCAGCAATAGGGAAGCGAAGGTGGCAGAAGAGACAGTGAACACCACTGTCTGTGAAACTTTCATTTCATGTGGGTGTAGCTGAGTCCCTACTGAAGCAGCCCCAGACACGAAGCAAAAGAAGCTTCAGGAGAAGTGTGACTTGCAAGGGCCACCACTCTGGTGAGATGGGGGTGGTGGTAACCTCTATTTCCATCCCTTTTTCAAGGCTGTTTAAACATTTTACATTAAAATACTTAATGTATATATTCTGTAAAATTCTGTTAGTTGCCTCGTGAGTCTGTCTGTCAAAACGAAGCCATTTTTAAGCTCCAAGCACCGAGTAGCAGCTGTAAAAGGAATATTTTCTGTGCTAAAGGTCTGAAACAGAAGTTAAACATAGAGCTTCGTTAGACTGGAATCTAAGGCACTAGGTTGCAGGTAGGGTTATCAGCTTGGCCTTTAACGTTCACACTTCCAAGTCCAAGTGCAACAAAACTCTCACGTAGCAAACTGGCCTTAGCTGGAAGAGCAGGTAAAAATATCGCCTATGTTCCCAAATTCACAGAGAGCAGAGAGCGGGTACCCACAAAACCTGCTGTCCCTTGTGATGGGGCTGATCTTGCTTTCAGGGGGAGTTCCCCAGAACCCTGCTGAGCAGTGCTGATTTATATCATTGTCAGAGAGATCAGCTTTGCCCTTTGACTACGTTTCTAGTTCCTCTGCTTGCCCTGTTGTTTTTTCTTTCCTTTTTTTTTTTTTTTTTTTTTTCCTCAGGAGAAGTGGGGGGGAGAGGTGAGAGGTGTGGGGGTGAGAGGGGCGTAGGGAGGAAACCTTGCAAAGCTGAAACGAAATATGAAGTTTCTCATTCTTTCCAGGTAAATGCATGCCAAATCTTGCAACGATATTGGCATGCTCCCAAAGTTGCAAAATAATGAAGAAAATGTTGAGATTGGGACTCTGTGCCCATTTTAGCAACATGCCTTGTAAGTGCAATTAAAGCTGCCACTCAAGAAACACAACAAAAACAGAAAAACAAAGGAGAGCTAAAAGATAACATAGAAACGTTCTGAAGTATCATCTTATACCTGCAGTTTAATTCTTAAAAGGTAATAATAATTATTTAGGGGCTGTGGGTATTTTGGTCTACACATCCATGGTAGGTCAAGTCTGGTCAGCCCAACATGACATGTGGTGCCTACGTCTAAAAGAAGCTATTTTAGGGGCTACACTGCACTGGTCTAGTCCATGGATGGGTTGCCTACCAGCTGTCAATGTGGCTCTTGTAGACATCTGGACCACTTGGGAGGTTATCTTCCTACTGCTTGTATCTAGGTGTCCAGACCTGTCATACCACGAGGGAGACCCTAACTTTGTCTGTAGGATGGGACAGTATAACTGTATAGAAGCATAAAGGTAGTTTAAGGACACTTAAACTTGCTGCCACTTGCTATTACAATTATTGATTAATGCTGTTATTACAGGGAGAGGCCTCTCAGTGTGAAAGCATTTTTGTTATTCTTTAGTCTCCACCATCATATTTTTTGCAGAAGTTACTCATGACAGATGCAACTTTCCTGGCTCCAAAGGTAGGGAAAATAAAACATAACATATTGCAAAAACTTATGAAAACAAAACAACTGGATTTCCCATGCTGTGTCCCTGTTCTGGCTGTAATAGGCTGAAACCAAGCTTTCTGAGTTGTTACCCTCAAAGGACATTGCACAGTAAGGTACAAAATCTTACACTAACATTTAAGAAGCAGTCTGATCCTGGGAGTCACTATAATAGCCTTATAAAGACCTGTAGAAGAATGATTTCAGTGATCTATTATTCAAATTCCTATCCATCTATAGGCAAAAGGAAGAAATATTTTTTTACCCCTATGTTTTTTTTGTAGGCTACAAGAGAAAATATCAAAAATGCAGGAGCCCCTGGTGGTACCAATCAAAGTGCTCCTGGTACACCAATGGATGACATAGACTGACTCTGCTCTGAACTTCGGATCTCCAATCCAGTTTAAAAAAACAAACAAACAAACAACAACAACAACAACAACAAAAAACAGATGTGAACTGTGAATATGTCTTAGAAACTGCAGAGCAGAGAAGAAAATTAGTCTCCTTACAGATGTCATGGACAAGGAAACCTGAGCCTACTCCCATCAATTTCGATGGTAGGCTCAGACTCACTGAACTTTGGTTGTCCTCCTCAAAGTGACACAGACAGAATAGACTGGGAAACCAGAAGTTTATAGTTAGATGGTTGCTTCTTTTGGAGCCGGGAACTGCAAACATAATGACATGATTACAGCACTGAAAAGTGATCTAAAGTAATAAAACAGAGGATATTTACCTTGAGGACAGTTGTGTTTTGTTGTATATTTAAGAGAAATAACATGTTTGGCTAAGATACTTTTAACACACAGCTTTTTTTTTTTCTTTTTTTCTTTAATATGTAAAGGTTTCCAGAGTGACTCATGAGAGCAGCGCTCCAATTCCTGTTTTGTTAGCTGTCTCAGTAGATATGAACTGAGCTGTTGAGAAGATAGGAGCTGCTGCAAACTTACTGCTAGTTCTTTACCAGCAATTTTAACTTTTTGGTGTTTCAGATTCATTGACATTGTCATTTTTTTTTCTGCTTTCCTGACTGAGACGGGATTTGTACTAACAGGCAGGAGTGTTATTGTTCGACTGCTAATATCTAAGCACTGTGTTTAGCAGGTGTAAGGGAAGCAGGTAGGTTAAGGACATAGAAATACAACTTTCAGGGTACTTCAGGTCCCCCTACCTGCTGCTGCACTTCCCTTATTCACTTTCAAAAACTTAGCTAATTGGATCTTGACATAATTTAGTTTTCCTGACTCCTCCATTCCTGCAGTGATGATGCACCACAACCTCGATCCTCTGTTGTCTGAAGACCTTTTAATTTACATGGGAAGTATATGTATGACTAATTTATACCACTTGATTTTTCTTTTTACTCCTGTTTCCTTTCCAGCTTGCTCTTTAGCTGGAATAATATTTTCTCCTTGCTGATGTTTACAGACTGATACATTAACTAACAGTGATCCTGTTCTCCTGGAGCTTTAACTAAACTGAATTCTTCACCATACACCGTATTTCAGAGCAAGCTCTAGCAGTTCTCTCTACCATGACATTGCTACTTCATCCTGGAAATAATTCACCTGGTGCATCCTAAGACCACACTGGCTTTTTCACGGAGTTATGTTAATAGCTGAAATTGTCAGGTAATAAACTTATGTATATTCTCCCTGTTGCCTCCTGCTTGTGTTAGGTAGAATGAAATTTAACAAGTTTGTGAACAAAATCATAGGTCATAAAAGTTTTTTTTTTTTTTTTTTTTTTCTCATGTCTTTGCATTTTCTACTTCTGGCTGAAACCAAGGGCAAGAAAGCAATTCCCCTGAGTCTAATCTTGGAGCCCCTTGTTCAGATGAAATGTTCAGGTCAAAGGGACTTTGTCCCTTAAATGGGGACAGTCAATAGAAATCTCTGCCAGCCTTTCTTTTAAAATACAGTCTGAAATCTGTGTCCATGTAGCGGCAGCTTCACCCATCTTAGCTCAGGAGCCAGGATAAAGCAGTGGTTTCAATGCTATTAATTTATGTTTTTATACATTATAATAATGCAAATTTGGCAAAGACTTGTAAAATCATGTATAAAACAGAATTTTCCATTTCTTCTGCGTGCAGGTCTTCCACCAAGGGCTGGGAAATGCATAAAGCTCTTCCCTGTAGGAGGAGGTATTTCTCCTCTTGGCACAAGTGTGGCACTTCCCCCATTCCCTTATCTTAAGCTGAGGCTAATGCACTGTTGTTCTTTCTTGGTGCAGTGGTATCTCCCATATGCATCTGTAGAAAATTGTTGGAAAGTGTTCTACAAAGACCAAGAGAAATGTCAAAGGCAAGCGCAGAGGTGAGACTTCCTTAGGTTTAGATGCCAAAAACTCTGTCAGCTGTAGAGGTACAGCAAATTCACTTTTCATCACCCATCAGCAAAAATGGCAGAGAGAACTTAGGCATTTTTTGTTCTTTAGATGGAAGAAGCCATAGAATTGGGCCTTGAGGAGAGATTGCAGAATTTGTCTTAGGATAATTCCAGTAAACCTAAAACAGGAAGTGGAATTTAATGAGGGACTTTTCTCTTTTTATTATGCTTTCCAGATTCTAGGGCTTCAGATAAAAATCTAAGTGTTTCACTATTTGCTTTAGCTAAAATCAGAAAACAGCTTCTAACGCACAGTCATGTTGATAGAGTCCTGCATAATTCCTCTTGTGCTAACTCCACACTGTTAGCACTTGAACTGCATAAACATCCCTCATCCAGTCGCTGATTCTGCTGCATTTGACTGTTGATTTCACAAGAGATAGACCATTAACTCTGAAAATAAATTAACTGAAAATAAATAAATATTAAAATGAAAACAAAATATAGCGATAAAAAAAAATACAGTGAAACAAAATAGACATTAAAATCATAGTAAATGAGTATCTGAATCAGAAAAAGAGTCTAGACCCAACTGTTAGTTACTATACTTTACTTCAGTGGAAGCATGCCTGACTATAGCTGTGGTGATGTCTTTACAAAGTATCCTCAGCTGTAACGCTACATTGGTAACTCTTTCCTGGCGCTGTGTTTTTCCAAAACGATGGTGCTAATATCAGCTGAGGGTGTCTGAAGGGGACTCTGTCACTGGTTGCTATGACTCTGAGCTTTGTTTGTCCTACTCAGAAGAAAAAAAGCTCAAATTTATTCAGAAAATAAATGAAAAAGTGCCTATGGGCTGTACCTTCAGATCAAGCGAACTAGGGAGGGCTTCATTACTTATTGGTTGCGTATGAGGGTTCAGCCTCTGTTCTCATCTTGTCATGCATTGTTTTCACTTTGCAGAGTGAACATGACTACATGGGAAGAAGAGTGAAGATTCATGCCCAGAAAACATTATTCTTACCTCACACCAGTTTTACTTCGTGTTACTTCGTTGAACATGCTAGGATGAGATCGGCTAGCTGTACAGTGAGATGAGCAGCCCTTCCGTAACATTCAACATACTCAAAAACAGCAGCTATAGATCTGCTGATACACTCTCTGCAGTGCTGACAAAAAGTTAATGATGCAGGACTAGGCTTCCTTTGCTGTCGCTTAGGTTGTTTTAATTGATATTTGAGATGAACAATGTTTCTCAGCACTGAATAAATGGACGCACATATTACCTCCATCAAGTGTTTTACACTCAGCTCACCTTCAGTCTCTTACTGTCTAATGGAAGCATAAAATACCTCCTTGCTGTGTTCATTTTGACTAGTTAGTAGTATTCAGTGGCTGCATTGAAAACTGTTCATAGTAAAGAGTTTTAATACTTTTACTTTAGTCATCAGTGTGGATTTCTAGCAGAACATATCCTTGATTTTACTTGCAGATGTGACGATCAGGATATTTACAGCACGGGATGTGACCTTTGGCTGCCCTGGGTAAGTCACCTCCTGCACACTCGGATGTCAGCAGTTTAATACTGAGTGGGTTAAACTTGACTTTCAGGCCTCATAATTTGCTATTTACTCTTTTGCCTTTCATTTCTAATTACATGCTAAAAAGTTCTCTAGGAAAGTGGTCAGTGCCTTTTGAATTAGTTTAAACACCCTTGGAAAAAGGAGGCTGCTCACCTCCTCCACCTCATCTAATAAGAACTTCCAAAAGACTGGACCTCCTGCTGTGAGGGAGGGACCATGAGACCCCCTTCCATGGGGTGGACTCTACCCATACAGAGCAGGATGCAGGTCCGTGCTCTAGAAAGGAAGCTCCTACAGTTATAAAAGATGAATTATTTAACCTTAGGCAAATTCATAAAAGATGAATTATTTAACCTTAGGCAAATTCATTTTGAAGATAGGAGTGTCCCACCTCATTCCAAAGGGCTTCCAGCTCTGGATTTTGGTACATCGTCAGACTGCTGAAGCCATATCACCCTTTCTTAAGCCTTAACAAGGACCTGAATGACCCTTGCAACCTTTGCCACCTTACTTTTCCCTGGCTCCCACATCACTGTGAGAGTCACCAGCCCTGCTAGACCACACAGAGTATGTGGGCCACAGCTCAGTGCCTCTCTGCAAGGAGAGGTCCTTTCTGCATTTGGGAAGTAGCTAATTGGACTGCACAATTGATTCACTTGTCTGCTTTTGGAGGGTAATTTTTCAGTTTTACATTTACTGTCTGATAAGGCTCATTGCAGTTTTGAAAGTTAATTTGGACGTTAACTAATATCTGGTTCATATCCTCGAGGATTAATAAGATTAAGTTACTTATGAATAGGTATTCCCTATTGTTTAAATAGAGATTGTTTAAAATATTTGAAACTGCACTCTTAATAAATGTGTTTGAATTCTAGCACCTGGCTGGTTCTTAAGAAGTTTAAGAAAGTTTTGTCCCAATTGATTTTAATAAAGTAAAACAACCAAAACAAAAGATCCAAGCAACAAAATATAAAGATATCTGAATAATATTGGATATCAAAGAAAACCATCTTATGGTACAAAAATATTTGAATCTGGAAGATTTTGACACTTGATGCAGACAGTATATTAAGAAGAGCTAAGCAATTTTTTCAAATCAACACAGAGGCAAAGGAGTTCCTGAACGTTTATTGCTGGTAGTGTTAGTTAAAGTGCAGCAATAAAGTTTAGTAAACTTTTTACCTTCAATAATCGTGGGCTTACCTGGGTCAAAAGCATTAGTCATGGATATTCATTACACACTGCAAGCTCATAAAAGACAGCATATGGCAGTACTGATTTTTTTTGCTATATAAAGTTAAATTCATAGTTATAACATCTGTGCAGAATTTGGAGTCCCAACAATTAGACTGAGGTCAATGTACTGAGGCAAAGATTGATGGCATTCTGTAAATCTTAAATGACAAGTGAAATAGATGTAAAATAAACAACTTTATTTCTTATTAAAGACCAGATAACCAGGGTGTGAATGTTAAGTGCTCAGTAATGAGGACCAAGAGGAGTAGTATAATGTTGTGGGTTGTGTAACTGGGTTGTAATGCAGAAGCAGGAGGTACGATATTGAGCAGGTTCTTGATTGCTTTTTGTGTTGATATAACAGAAATAATGGCTAACAGCCACGGAGTAAAACACTACGAACAAAAACTAGTGAAATTATTCTCTGCTCAGACTGATTTGTGAAGGTTTATAAGTGAGGTGAGGAAGTAGGCAGTGTTTCTAGAGACTTCAGAATCCCAGAATGGTTGAGGTTGGCAGGGACCTCTGGGACCACCCCTCTGCTCAAGTGTGAACACCCAGAGTAAGCTGCCCATGGTCAAGTCCAGGTGGCTTTTGAAGATCTCCAAGGAGAAGACTCCACAACCTCTCTGGGCAACCTGTGCCACCAGTACTCAGATATCTGCACCTTTGCTTCAGCAGCTAAAAATCACTTCCAAATTTTTTCTCTTTCCTAATTTTTCAACCTTTATTTATTTATTTATTTATTTTTTTATTTTTAATTTTAATTTTATTTTTTTTTTCAGTGACAAGAAAGCTCCTTGGCAGGGAACACTTCCATCATAACTTAGGTTCTAGATTTTTTTTTTTCCTTAATAAGCAAACTTTTCTAAAGCTATGTATGACCTTTGACTTGGTAAAGTTTTCAGTGTGTACTGCAGCATATGGGGAGAGAGCGGGAGAGATTGCAAGTGGTGAGTAAAACCAACATAACTGGGGTTACCCCACCACTGTGCTCATCCTTTGTTTTGAATCAGTTTGTCCATAGTGTCCTAGCCTGAAACTGGAAAAATTTATGACTTGCTGATGGAGGCAAAATTAGTGGCTAAACTACGTGTTTAAAAAGGAGGAAGGGTTAATAGGTATTTACCCAATTTTTGAAGTAAAAAGTTTCAAACCAACTGTGATTAAAAAGATGAAAATGCACATATTATGACTTTATCACAAGCCCATGCATCTGTATGGTTCTGGTTGTACACGGCCCTCAGGTCACTGCCTTTTGTGGTTCGACTACCATGTGTTCTATCTCTACGGCATATGCTACTCTAAAAGGGGAAAAAATATATATATAATAATATAAAAGAAACCAAAAGCACTACCACAAGAGACATAGCACAGAAATAACATCTGTTGCTCTTTTACCTGCTCATACTTTCCCACTTCATAGTTGAGGTTTCTGCTGATGGTTCACTACGCTGATGCTTCACTATGCTGATGTACGTGAATGTCTGTAGCAATGTGTCTGACTCTGCAGTAGGGTATGAAGAATGGGAAGAAAGGGGAGAAGATTATTTTGCTCAGTTGTGAAGTTAGAGACAAGGAATCTTGTGCTTATTTTATCCATGCAGTTAGGAAAGCATGCAAATGAAGTGTGAAACATAAATTATTCTCAAAACAGAACAGGGCCATCGAGGGAAATCCAAATCCGGGACAACTTCAAGAAATCATATAAAGCTGGGACTGAAAACACATGAAGAGGGAAAGGTGTTATTTCAGAGGGAATAATCAATTAAAAATGGACCTAGAATATACATTGTTTTATTCTGTATATATAACCTGGAATAGTATTTTCAAAGAAGATATATCACTTAAAAAACATGCTACACTGCCATTCCCCCCAGCCAAATCCTGCCCTCAAGTGTGTCCAGGGTATTATGCCAACTGACAACACTGCACGTGTACTCATGATTTCGTCATAGAGTGTTCTGTTTCCAAAACAAGAAAAAGACTGGAGAACCTTGTTGGAAGTGGAAGTTGGGCAAGAAAAATATACTCTACTGACCAAAAAATAAAACCACGTGTAAACACTGGAAGTGTTGTATTGATTATCTTTAAACCGAAGTATTTATCAGTGTCATTTTTACTGAGGTTATCCCTGGCAAGCTCTTTATTGCTATAAAGGAAGCTCTCAGTTGGCAGCTCTGTGTAGTGGTCATTCTCTTAAAAATGAGAATTTAGTATCTTCTGGCATTATATCAAGCTCCAGTAAAACTCCAGAAGAACCTTATATATAACCTAACTCTGAAGATTGGCTCAAAATTTGGAACAATAAGTACATTTCTTAGTTTCAAAGATGAGCTTTTTTTTTTATTATTATTCTTTTCTTTTCTTTTTTTTCCTTCTTTCTTTCTTTCTTTCCTTCTTTCTTTCTTTCTTTCTTTCTGTTTCTCCTTTCTTTCTTTCTTTCTTTCTTTCTTTCTTTCTTTTTTTCTTTCTTTCTTTTTCTTTTTTTTTTCCTATTTTATTCTCTTTCTCTCCTGTAAGGAATAACAATGTCTTACTTAAAAGACACACTCATGTTTTTGGCCTGTGCTCATGACATCTTGTGCAGTTAAGACACTGGGTTTCCTAAGCAAGGAGAGACACCTTTCCTTACTTGGGAGTAATCCAAGGAAAAATGGTTATGCTATGGATGCATGCAGGAAAGCTAGTCAATAGGTGACAGTGATCTTTTGACTGCACTTCCCAGCCAACGTCATACCATATTTCTTGGAATATGGTACTGAGGAACTGAGAAATTATCTGATGGGTTTACAGTTTGGGAAGATTTTACCCAAGAAGCCCTGATTTGCCAAAAACAAGTAGTTAAAAGGAAATATCTTTGTTTTTAGACTTACTCTACTGGAAGTAAGCGGATTTGGTTTCTGCAGAGCTCATCCACCTGCAATGGTCACTAATGGGGACTTCCCCAGGACATGGCCCTGAATGCTGCCAGTGTTGGTTTAACCTACTTCAAGAGGAACCTACCAGCTACGGAGGGCCTACTGTTACTGATCCCAAAAGCAATTTCAGTATCAGAAGTGCCCCAGCTCTTGCTTTTCCATGTTTCCAAACAAGGATTTTCAGTATCTGACATTTTAAGAGAAATGTCAAAAAAAAAAAAAAAATCAATTCTGATTTGCAAAAATGAAAGAAAGTTAAGTTCAACTTTTGCAAGAAGAAGTTGAATAAACAGCCAAAAAATAAATTTCAACCAGCTACAGGAGCTACAGGTGTATAGGTGTAATGGTCAGGGTTTTACAAATTTGTGCTTAGTAAAGAGACAATGGCTTTCATCAGAGTAGTGTCGTTGCCTATTTGCATTCAGAAAGCAGTGGTTTCTTCAAATTTATTCCTCGGGTTACACACTTTTCATGCGAGTTAACAGTTGTGTTTTGTTTCCACCCCAAAGAGGCTGGCATCCTGGTGGACTGCGCTGTGTGCTACGTGCATGTGCTGAGCACTGATTAGTTATTATTCATGAAGATGTTCCAGAGGAGCTAAGCTTTGGCTATGGCTAGAGGAGTAGTACTTGAGGTGGTTTTGAACCTACTCATTCCAATACTAAAAATATCATGTGAAGGCACGCAGCCTTACACGGGCTTCTTGACAAGCTAACAGGGAGCACCGTGCTGTCTTGGTGCCCTGGGGCCACCATTGATACCTCTGGTACACCCCAGCTCTTCTTACCTACACTCTGCTCTGTATCTAGACTCATTTTTATCTCATTTTAGAGTTCACCGTACTCTGTGACTGTGCCATACATGCCATACATGATCTGAAATGGAAAACCTGACCATAGCTATCTGAATGGAAGACTTTGGGCTGGGTGTTGCACAAAAAAAAAAAAAAAAAAAAAAAAAAAAAAAGATTTGTGCACTCTCAGGTCTGTGGTAGAAAATTTCTCCAAGGTGCAAGATGACCTCAGAAACATTCTCATGTTTGCACTGTTTTTGTTTGTTTCTGTTTTTCTTTGTTATTTCTGAAAAGAGGGAAATAAGAATTTACAGATTTTTCTTTCTTTTTTTCTTCAGAAATAAAATATAATCATGTCACAGTGCCCTGTTTGGGAGATACATTCCTGGCTTCCATGCTACTTAAAATGAGATCAACTTGTGTGGCCTTGAACAGAATGGGAGACAGGCATATTTTTTATTGCTGATTCCAATTCAGAAATTCTTAACTTGCTTAGAATTTGCCAGATTAAATGAAAAGTTACTGTAATTAGGGATTTATTAAAACATGGATCCTTGATCCAATACAATATAATAACTCATTTGTTTCAAATAAGACCTATGTAATTGTTCCATCATTGGCCTAAACAATTCGAGCAGAGGCTTTGAGCCTATCCATTCAGTGCAGTCATGTGTGTTCTCCAAATCCACTTGCAAAAAGCAAAATGCTCTGTGAAATTTTTGATCCCCAAGCTACTCTGCAGGCAGAAGCCCCTAAAACAAAATGTGTCATTGTGATTAAAAATTAAAGTGATGAAAGCCTTTATTATTCAGCACTACAAAGCAAAGGCTATTAAAATACTATTTTTATACATAAGGCTCTATTTTAATATTTTGTGAACAACTTTCCCACTCCATATCTTTAAAAACAATAGTTATTGATTTATAATCTTATAAATAAGGCAGTAAAATATTGTAACACAAAACTATAAATAGATATTAAAAAAAAAAATCTGAAAATTGCTCCCAAGTCAAGTCCATATATGGCACTAGTCAGCAGAGGGCCATTTTACAGAGACATATAAACTGCAGAAAATAATTTCTATTGAAAATTCAAAGAAATCTGAAACTACACACTGCCACAAACAATGCAGCCATAATTAAGGAATTACCCATTCCTTCTCCTCATCTTTGAAATAAGCCTTCTCCTTTATTTAATTGGTTGGATACAGAAAACACATTACTATATTTGGGTCCTATTTCCCTAGCATAAGAATAGTCCTACAAGGAATTCCCTGTAAAACAGTGTTGCAGTTCTACAGTATATTAGAAAAAAAAAAAAAAACAGGAAAGTGTTATCCAATGGGCAGATGTTAACTTAAAGTGCACATTGTTTGGAAAAGGAGTTAATTAACAACTTATTAATTGGATAGAAAGTCTGAAACTGTTGTACTTCTAGCAAATACATAATTTTCTTCAAGTATTATTAAAGCGTTTTTGTTGTACCTATTAAAGATTCTTGTCTCTAAGTTAATTTCATTATGCTAATAAGCTATCATCGTTACAGAACCTAAGCTTTGATCCATGTTAATTGTCGTGATCTTCAAAGACAAAGTCACCACTTACTTTAAATGAATTTTACATCTTTTTAAAGAATCACACGGAAATTAGGGGAAGTAATTAATTTTTTATTATGTGTCTCAATATTTTTAAGGGAGGAAGTCAATGGTATTGGCTAGAATTCATTTTAACATTTAACTAGGGAAAACAGCATGAGGCAAAAAAACGTTCAGATGCAAAAGATTAAAGAAAATTTGAAACTGGGACCTAATTTGTCTTGATAAACTTTGGTGTTTAATATGCTTCTTTTGTTCTCAGTGTGAAACTGCAGGGTTTTGATTTGTAAAAACTTTTTGAAGAATTAATTCTTTCTAATTTTTATTCCTTTCTTTGCTTCCCTTTTACTGTAAGACAGTGGAGTTGACCTTCAAACCATAACACTCTAAATATCTATGAACATACAAGGTTAAATCTATTAGTGGTCTGAGATAGCTGTTACACACTTGCAAAGTGCATACCTTCTGCAGCAAATTTTATCTTTTACTGAATGATAACAAGCTCACATCAACCCTATGAGTTTTAAAAAAGAATAGAATAAGTGTAGTAAGTGATCTATTCCTCTTTGCTTTAAGTGTTGGTTGTTTTAACCCTTTGATGTTATTCAAAGCTCAGTTCTGTATCAATAGGGTACTTTTCTATTCAAAATCAGGACCTCAGTGTTAGCATCAACACAGATATGACAGTTTACACAAATTCTCCTTCATCTGTTTCAGACTTCTCTTATGCAATATGAACATTTTGTATTTTATTTTATTTTATTTTATTTATTTTATTTTATTTCTTTTATTTATTTATTTATTTATTTATTTTATTTTATTTACTTATTTTAAGAAAGAAAGTGTCTGCTGTATTATCCTGACAAGGTCCAACATTTAAAGCCATGCCAAATTGAAAATTCTCTCTGTCATATTTATGAAGTACAAGCATCCTGTTGCACTAGCAATGAAAAATAGTGCCTTTAAAAAAGGCAGCAGATGAGTAATTTAAGGATAGCAATAGTGATCGAAATCAAAAAACCTACTTCATTCTTCCTAGTTAGCAGCATGTAAATACTGTAAACGCAAGTAAACATCAAGTTTAAACTGAACCTAGACTGGTAGGATTTCTGCTACAGACAGGTGGTGAGCTAATTGCAAGGATTTTTCAGTATTAATGCTGTACTCATTTAGACTAACACCAGGCTTGAGTGACCCTCATCTGGATTTAACCTATGACCTGTCAATCCAGAGACATACTTTCAGACCTCAACATCAGTTTTGCATTTTTTTTTTTTTTTTAAGCATAGATGACTTTAATCATTAAGCAGCTTTCATAACTGGAACATATACATGTACTATTCAGTGCCCTTTGATTTGTAATCTAGGTTTTTGCCCATGTAATCCCCAGTGTCTGAGTGAATTCTGCTGAAGTTCAGAATTCTTTGATTGAGTATGTAGTGATTGGGCAGAGGATTGCATTGCTTGTCCATCTGTTTTTTCACTTTTTGTGGCAGCATTTTTTGTTGTGCTAAAAGGTCCACAGATATGGTATGACTGCTTGTTTGTTTGCTTTTTTTTGTTTGTTTGTTTGTTTGTTGTTATTTTTTTTATTATAATATTTGGTTATTAGTTTCATACCCAGCAGGAAATTTTCTGATGAAACAAGATTTTATTTGATTTTGATTTTTTTTTAGATGTTAATTTTAAATATATCTAGACAAGAAATATATATATATATATTTAATTTAGATGAACTTTTGGAAAAGCACAAATGATACTGGCCATCAAGTATGACATGAAGGCTTAAGCTACACTGTTGTACAGAGAAGCAAGAGCCACCTCACTACTTTGTTAAATCCAGGAAAAGCGTTGGCTTCCAAAGTGCCCTCCCCTTGCCTAAAAAATTTAAAGGCAAAATTCTCCTTAACACATCTTTTCTTAATAATGGTAACACTCCATAAATGTTTATGTTAAAACACAATTCAAGTGTACTCATCCCAGCAGTACTAAGCATGTCAAGTGAGTCATTTTTTCACCTGGCAGTATGATGTTGTAAGACTCAGTTGTCTTAACTAATCCTGGCTAAAATGCAAAATTCTGTTTTGTAAGAAAATTTCTGGCCGGCTCTAATCTTAACCTCTTGCCTGTCTGTAGCTTCTAAATCGATGTCACAGTTGTACTAGCTTTGAAAACCCATATGTTTGTAAACTAAATAAACCTTGATATTCGAGGAGATGAAGACAAGAATTACATCTCTTGGCAATGGTGCTTTGAGCTCAGTTTCAGCTAATGTTGGCTCCTCATTTTTATGCCCAAGTTCTACGCCAAATCTTCCTATCTATGCAAACATATTAACACTGACTTTGCTAATGCTGTGATGCATCAGCCTCTTATCTTCAGTTTTGACTGTAATGTTACATAATAACTTTGAAAATGCATTTTTTGATAGATCGGGGGACTGCCTTCGGCTTCCCAACTCTTTTATGGAGCTGCCTCTTCTACCCACTGACTAAATTGTCTGCTCAGTGCTCCCCGCCCGCTAAGGCAGAAAGGCTGCCAAATAGTTTCCTGCTCCAAAGACCCTCTGTATCCGTTCTGTGTCATGGGCCATGACTCTGCAACTCTAGTGTTTTTCCCAGGTATATTTTTCCCATTATATTAAACTTATATTATCTGCCTTTAATGATGCAACCCCAGGTCTTTCCAAAGTTGCCATAAACCTCTACTCATCCCATTTTCTACAGTCTACCATTAGGCAGGGTTCAGAATCTTCTTAAAAAAATGTGTAATATATTAACCTGTAAAAACTTTGGTGCATAAACAAAATGGGACACTAAAATACAATTTATAAGTTCTTATAGGTGTTTCTAATACTGCCTACTAGGACTATTAAAGTTGCATAAAGATAAGAGAAAAACATTTGTCATGAGTTATATCTGGCTAAAAGTCTTCCTCTAGGAATTTCATAGCATATTCCTTCACATTGTATTATTGCCTTAATTATTTTTTGGCCTAGACACAAAAGTGCAGTTCCATCTCTCTCCCTATCGTGTCCAAAGAGTATACACATTCTGTTCATTCCAGCTCTCAAAAGAAAAAGCCTAAAAAGACTCTCCTTTAGCTATTTAGGAAAGGCTCAGAAAACTTTCCTAAGTGTGGCTACTATGTATGCCAAGAACTTTCTTATTCATGGAAGATGTCCTCAAGCTCTCTGCTATTGTTCTGAGGTCTTCCCCTCGCCCAGCCTGGCTTCTCCACATTCCTATAACTGCTCTGCTCCTCACGACACCCAAGAATTCAGCATCCCCCATCCCATCTATGGTCTGCAGCCTGCAAACACAGAAAACTGAGTCAAGCTCTTAAAACTTCCAGGCTCCCACTTACGAAGCCAAAAGCATGAAACCTTGGAGCTATTAGGGTTTCTGTGCTCTTTATATTAAAGTTACAAGTTGTAGGGTAAGGGGATCAGAGAGCTCATTGGGCTTCTCATGGCTGAAAGTGTCTGTTAATGATCTCCCAGAAATCTCAGAAAAGCCAAAGGATGAAGGTCTTTGGTAGGCTGGCTCTCCCAAACGTTCTGTTTCCAACTTGCCTTTAGTCTGATATGGATGAAAAAGACCCCAGAAGCCTTGGAAATCATAGCCAATGAGCCTATTTAGTGTTTTATAATATTTCAGTCTCTACTCTACTGCAAAATTTTCATACTGCAACTTTTCAGTTCGTTCGTTCGTTCTTCCTTCCTTCCTTCCTTCCTTCCTTCCTTCCTTCCTTCCTTCCTTCCTTTTTTTCCCTCCTTGGCTATTAAAAATTCCACTTTTAATGCAAAGCAGAGATGGTATTCTGTGACCACCCTATGAGCACAGTGATCTGCAGCTCAGTTATAGGAAATCATTCCCTTTAAACAAGAGACTGAGAACGTGATCCAAACAGGATTTCCAGTATTCTACCACCCAGATGACAGCTAGACTGCCCTGCCTATATTATGCTCCAAAATAAAACTGAAAATAATGCAATTTTTCAACGTTTTTGTGAGAGAATATAGATTAAATGGAGTCAGGGAAGCTTCAGGTGCTTACTGGAGGTGGTCTGCGTGGCTAGGTGCAAACTTGCTCAACTCAGTCTGAAATTTAGTCTGCACAAAGGGTCTGCAAGGATGGCACATCCTAGTCACCTTCATGACAGCACCTTAGTGAGACCCAGCACTTCTGGATAGGCTCTTATGTTGGGCCGATTTTACCTAAATCAGGCATCTAAAGCTTAACAGTTTTTGTTTTACAATCTGTGACTGCATAGCCAGCTAACTGGGTATTTGCCCCCCCACCCCTTTTTTTATGTATCTCTCAGAAAAGTAATGACATTCTCAGAAAAGCTCTTCAATTTTCCTGTTTTCCAGAGCAGTTGCTCATGAAAAAGAAGTTTGACTTGAGACTTGCTGTGGGAATGTTATTCAAACACTGGTTAAGTGCCAGAATGTGTTGGGAGGAAAGAGTTTCCAGAAAAATATCACCCTGATTAAAACCTGATTTTACTGAGTTTTCGTTATGCAAAGGGTTACCAGAATAGTAAAACAATGTCATTAGTCAGATTTTCCTTCCCTTACTTGATCATTACCAGTGATACTTTTATTGCTATTATTTGAATGATTATTGTCACAACAATTCATCAGTGAGCTACTTAGGTACTGCTTTCCTCTAGTCTCACTTATCACATGATAAGTTAGATGTCTTGTTGATGCCTGTCCTTGTTTGGCAGTTTTTCCACATAGTCTTATTCTTTTATAATAAATTTAATTAGATATATGAGAAAAAGCTGGAAAGAAAGTCATAATGCCAGTGATTTTTTTACTCCCTATGTTATGTTCCTCGTGAAGTCACCAGTGTAACTATCAACAGAAAACAGCCTGTCTTATGCTAAAGGAGAAAATTAAATCAGCAAACAGCAAAGGACAACAGAAAATAGTATTTTGATAATTGAAGGGATTATGTATAATTTTTCTCTTATAAGGCCATTTTTAAAGGTTGCATATTTAGGCTGGTTCTTTTCAAAAGATAGAGCTGTGGGCAAATCACATTTGATACTCTTAGTAAGATCTTCAAAATGGCCGTGGGTACACAACTGCTCTCTAAATATTGGATGGAACAAACATCCACCATGGGATTTCTGTGAAACATGCCTTGTTTTTCATCTGAGCCATGGATGTGGTTAAAACACCCTACTGTATTCTGCAAGTGCTGTACTCCTCTTGGTAGGAGATTGTAAGATGTTGGGGTTAACTGTCAGATGCTTTACTCTTCTAAAGACCTTTGCCTTTTAACTAAATGCTTGCTTATCTTTCTAATTTAACATAGTCCCACATTCTTTTTGTAGTAATTTTGGGCTATCTGATAACATATAATGGAAAACATGTTTATGTCTTCCACTAGTTCTTGTTGCATATTTCAAATGCTTAGAACAACAATTTTCAGAAGCTTTCATTAAGGTTAATTTAAAAACTACATTAAATACAAACAGATTTTCTCACAAACAAAATGCAATGTGTACTTAACAGACTTCTGTATGTTATATTTGATAAACTACCTCATATAAATGCAAATTCTGACTTTATGCCAGAACCAGGTGGTATGGAAAATATTTCTATTAAACAAATAATGCTGGGAGAGCAAACTTCAAGTTACGGTATGTTACACTGAGAAAGAAGATCTTTTCACTGAGGTCAGATGTATATTTGTGTTATTTCTTCTAAGGACGTTGCTTCTCATGCACTAAAGAAGATGTTGTACACATCAATGTAAAAGGCAGGTATATGTATACGTAGGATAAATACCCATTTTTACCAAACTTGATTTTTTTTTTTCTGGGGGGGGGGGGGATGGTGTTGGTGTTATATGTGGTTATTGCTGACTCCATTTGTTTTACTGAACATCTGTATAGGAAGATATCACGCTCTGAGCTGAACTTGGAAACTGAACCAGGAGGGTCAAGAGGAAGAGGAGCAACTCTCAAACCTGGTATCATTAGGTAGGATATGCAAAAGGAGCTTCCTATGCTTTTTGCCGGGTGCCAACTCCTCTTGCTGCAGTTGGATAATGTTCACTTGGAAAAGGAACATGAAAATTAAAGCTGCCAGAGGCGACTCTAAAGAGCATATGATGGAAACAAATTGAGTCACCACCAATGTGGCTAACATTGTTGGTGGAAACTGGGACACCCGCATGAGCCATTGTTCGTTGTACCTCGTCTGGTTTATGTAGCTCACTGAGTTGAAAGCTGGATCTGCATTAACCTTGTGATTTGAGGAGGATTCATGCAATGTGGTTTCAATTGTCTATGGATGCTTTCAGTTTGTACTACGCACTGCCAGTAACAATCGGTCCTACTGGTCTCCCACATTTATGGTGTTGTCTCAGCTCACCCTGCTGAAGCTGTGGTGAGGACTGTTTCCTGATGTGGTCACATTTAGTGGGCTGCTGATCGGCAAGTCTGCTAGGAGAGGGTTTTTTTCACTCTTCCCTCTACCCCAATAACAGCTGCTGTGCACAAGTTTTCCCTGAATAATTTTTGCTGTGGAAAAGAGCTTTTTTGTTTCTCAGGCTGGTCTCTGTCCTGACTTGGTCTGAAGCTGCCTTTGGAACTGTTGTGGACATATGAAGCCATGATTTATTTGCTGGGGCTCTGCTCATTTGAGGATTTGTTCAGCGTGAGGCTCATACTGGTTTTACCACCTATTTCCGTTGCACTCGTGAACACTGCTCCTGTCTGTGAACATTCTTCTGTGGGCATGGGGATGATGGGACCTACTAAAATAGCGAGTGATCACTTCAACCACCACCAAATTACAGCCATGCCTGAGGCAAATTACAACAGCTTTCTGACAGTGTCACCATGCTATCTTTGTGACAGAGATGGAGATAATGAGAATTAATTAATCAGTCTTTGATTAGAAAAAAGAGGAGGGGGAAATCCTTCTGCTGTGATTCCACTACAAAACACATGAAACTGGTGAGGCTTTTATTTGATGTTACTTCTCAAATATAGGGCAGGCATTGTTAATGCAGCATTCAGGATTGCGTGTTTGATCTCTCTCCCCTCCATACCCACCACTGATGGACTGAAGGAGCCAACAGTCCTCATTTTATAGATAAATATATATTGAACACTAGCACCATGAGACTGATGCAGATGCTGTTATTGTTATATCACAAAAACTCCATCTTATCTGAAGATCTTGAGTCAAGTCCCAGGTACATTCTCCTTGACCAGAGTCAACTTTGTCTTTCTTGCAGTATTTGGGTCTAAATTCTGTGTTGCACTCTTTAGACTGATGGCTAAATCCTAGAAATTTGTCCCTTATGATAAAACATGAACTACATGGTGCCAGTGTCTGACTGGAATTACAATTATCTAAGTAGATTCATTTGTATCCCTTTCATAGCAGCTTTTCTCTGGGCACAAGCTTTTTCTGTGGGGCATAGGAAGAACAAAATTAATCTTATAAAGAGAAAGGGGTTTACACTGAAATCAATAGTTACAGAATTAACTGGGTAAATGACTTTTTCTTAATTCTTTCTGTTCTCAGAAGATGCAGTTTTGATGGGTACACAAATCCAATGGCTGCCAAAAAGCTGATATCTCATGAAGTATTTCATCTCAGTTGTGTTGAGCTGGACTAGACTTCAGTATTACTGAAAACAGAGAGTGTAAAAATGTCAGCTTAGGAGGTGTAAAGAATCTATTCTAACTATTAACCATGAGTACGGTAAAGAATAATAATGCAACTATGTTGTAAAAAAAAATGTTATCACTTTTTAAAAGAATAGCATAGCTCTCCTAGGTAATTTTAAAAGTGAACCTAATATGTGATTTTATAGCTTGGAGTTGAATAATGCACTAACAAAAGGTGTTTGCACTATATCAAAGAAACAGAGCATAGGATTACACAGTGGCAGTCAGCAGGTCTGCCACAGTGCTGAAATTTTTGATGCCATTGCACTGGCTGGATGGAACTGCAAATCCCAGAGCCCAATTCACAGGCCAAATTCATTTCCCATTGTGTACCTTCAGTGCTCAGAGCTCTCAGATTTTCACTTCCAGGCAGGCAGGAGCAATCCTATTATTCTTCTTACCAAACTTTAATTTTAACTTCAGCTCTTCTCTGCATCTAGGGGATGCAACCCAAAAGGTGTGGCAGCATCAAGACAGGTGTTCCCAGCCCAGCATTAAATGGCATAGCATTTATCTGTAATGGAGTGGTAAAACCTTTGAACATGCAGTTCACAGAAATTAATCGTACCAAGAGCATCTATAAAATCCACAGCACTCCTTTAAAGAAAGCACAATGTCAACATTTTTCACTGTGTATCTTCTCTAAAGGCAAATAATCACTTTTCCCATTCATGATCTGTAAGTGATTGGGCTGACTTTTTTTTTCCCCCTCCATTTCTCCATTTAGGTTGCAACAAAGGTTAGGCTCAGGGCATTTAAAATATGTATGGGGGTGCTGCAGCTTGAATCATATGGTATATCTTCCTGCTGCAAATGTAAGAGGCAATATAGCATCTGGCAAAATATTTCCTCTGTACTCTGAGAACTATTGACATTTTTGTTTGCAGACCTGTTGTTAGATTTACACCTGCACCTTACATCTGTGCACAAATAGGTTTTCCCATCTGCCAACAAAAAAAAATGTTGGTTGGTCATCTAAAGCTGTTTGGTTTTCTACAGGCTTCTCAATCTCCTTTTTGCTGGACACAAAGCCTGGTAGCATCAGCTCCTGATCTATACTAGGCCCAGTGAATAACACATACACCAGCACCAGAGTGTCCCTAATCTAGGTCATATCGACCATGTTAATTCAGAGATACCATAGGTATATGAAGCTTCAGTCAGGAAAAGATATATTTTATTTTTATGTTAATGCAAGACATAGGTTGCAAAGTGAGTTGATGTGCATAGGATTTATACATACCACAGTATCCTAGTAATTTTGTCAAAGGTAGAGAAGGGGAAGTTTGCTCTTATAAGAGCACAGGTATGGGAAAGAAAGCCTGTTTTCACACGCCTCAGTGAACCCTGTTCTAGTTTAAAATACACATTTTTTTTCAAATTCCATTATCCCTATGGACTTAGAGTCATAGAAAATTTAAAGTATATAAATATTTATACCATCTATGCAGTTCTATGACTAGTATGTTTAGCTTTGTACTGTATATAAAAACCACCATAGGACTGATATTTTGATAGGTGCAATATAGGTTAATACCTGCAACCCAGGTATCAACGCCTGGGTTATCACTGACTCTCATGGCAGGTACTTGGACCAGCCTCTGAGATGAGTATGCTGTGTGGCATGGTTAAACTCAAGCCACAGCCACCTTCTTTTGGATTCTTCTCATTCCAAATACAGTGAGCCTTTTGCATTTGGGTACTTTCTCTTGGATTTCTTTTACTAGTTGACACAGGATTTTCAAACTATGGCATCTAAATTCCAGGTCAGTGTTAAAAATTTGGTTTCCAAGTGATTCCTTCATTTATTTACAAGGATCAGGTCACAGCTATTGTAAATTCTTTTCTTCCTTATACATTTACAAGTAGTAATGAAAATCAGAGTATTGAAAATTGAATATTATTTTATCAGGATGTTGGTTGCTTCTCTGTAGTTTGTCATTGGCCTCTACCAATTAGTAGCAAACCCTTATGTCAGATACACCTTACACCCATCTAGTGACTGAGAACCTTCAGCATCTTGAAGAGTTAGGGCCAACTTTTGAGTACATCACTTGCTTTATGTTACCTGATAGCAATTCTGAAAGTTGGAATATTTATGGGCACTGAATTATTTTTAGTTTGGTTATTTCATTATAAAATTTTATTCTTAACATGTTTTGACCTGTTCTGTAATTATATTTTCATACAAATTCTGTACAAAAAACAAAGTTTTCACTATATATATATCTATATATATATATATGTGTATATACACACACATATGTGTGCTTTTAAAAATGGGATACTGGTTTTGATTCCCTTAGTCTGTATAAACTAGTTTGTGTGTAGTCCCAAACACAACTTGCTACAATGTAGGGTATTTATGAATGGTTCTACATAAAAGGAATGAAAATAACTAATTATAATAATACCACTAAATGTCATGGCTGGATAGAAAATGGAAATCCCTTCCCATTACATATTTTACTTTTTTTTTAGAAAAGAAATTAATCCAACTCTTGGATGAAAATTCAAAACCACAACATTTTTCATACAAAAGGATTTCAAAAAATATCATATTTTTAGAAAATCACAATGATTTTTCAAGTTGCTGATAAAAAATAAATTGATTAAAACTTTTTTAGCCAATTAACCAGAAAGCTATATTTTAACAACACAGAATGAAAAACTCTTCAAACCAACTATGGTTTTCCCAACAACATTTTCCTGGAAAGGATATTTTCTATTAGAAAAGCAATCTCCACAGCAAAGTTCTGATATGGTCAACTAACAAGAGCGTCTGGTGCAACCAGCTGGCCTAAGGTAAGATCCACTATAAGTACATAGCAGCAGATATTTGCCTAAACTGTTATTTCAGATCATAGATAGAAGAGCCATCAGCATCTCCAAGAAACTATTCCAGTGCCCAAATGTCCTTGCCATGAGCCAGACCTTGGCCTGTCTGCATCAAAAAGGAGGACTGGGACCTCCCTTTTGGCAGACACCTGTGGAAGGGAAAACAGTGTTTTCCTTTTAATATCTAGCAGAGAGGTAGAGTATTGTATTTCATTAGGATTTAACAAGAGGTGAGACCAAGAGCTGTTTAATCACCAGAATCATGAAGACTGACCCAAGTATGCCCTGGCTTCTTTGGAGGAGGTCAAGCAGTGGCAGTGAGGCATAAATGTCCAAGTCCCTTCCAACTGTCCTGCCAGCTTCTGCCTTGAGCCACTAGAAAAATAATATGAGAGAGGCTTTTCTACTGCTAAAGTGTTCAGTAACAATCAAAATGTTTGGGAGGAATATTTTTATGGGAAAATTCTTATTTCATCACTTTCAGTAACCATTCTTGCCTATTTTTTCCCTAACTGTTAAACACTTACAGATCTGTATATTTATTTTTATTTTATTTAATTTTAGCAGCACAGGACCAGCAGAGACCCTCTGAGCACTGGGTTTCACTTCCACATCTCATAATCCCATTTGAGAATTGACCAAGCCTCTGGGGCTCCTGTTTCCTTCCTTCCCTTGTCCCTGTGCTCTTGTGGGATGGCTGCTGGAGAGCTCTCATGGTCAGATGCCTTTGTCAAGCTTCTCCTGAAGCTCAGTAACAGCCATATGATATCCATTCATACTTATGTTAACAGCACATCTCCCTGCTTCTTTTAACCCCATTGGCTTATTTATAGACAGAAATTGCATCTCAGCCTTCATTTTACTGGTCTTAGTGTGCCTCACTGCTTTAATCTCCTCCAACAATACAGGCTCTCCTCTGAGTACCTACAAGTCCTTTGCAGATGTTGTCATCAGAATTAATCTAAACTGGTACCAGGCAGAGAGAGGTTAACCTGACACATGCTACCTTTAAGAGACCCATATGGCAGTGCATTTCATTTTGTATTTACTTCCACATCCATAGTTATTCCTTCTTGCAGTTCTTATGCACAATTTTAAACACCATTTATCTGCTTGATGGGTTTGAACTTGCCTGAATCAATGTTTTCTCTTTCTTAAATGTACCTCTGTAAATCCTCATAGGAGATGCCACATGGCACATGGCGCATTTCAGTTTGCCCCATTTCCCTTATTCAAAATTTCACAGAATTTCTAGTCCAAGAACGTTTGCCATAAAAAACCTATGAAATGGTTACAGAGGCAAATAGAGAAATACATATAAGAAAGCACACGTGTATTCACATAGAAATCAAATACATTCTATGCATGTAAAAATGTGTGTAAGTGAAATATGAATAAATACATATTTATGATAAAGGCAGGTTTATAGGAAGAAAAATGTAGAACAAAAATATAACCGGGTGTTTCAAGAGAAAACTCTAGTGTGGTTGTTAGGTGAATCTTGGGACAGAATACTATCAGAGTGGAGGGGGCATTTGTGTATCTGATTTCTTTCTTGCTAATGGCGAAAGGGACTAACTGCAAAATGGGAGATAGGATTAATGATTCTTGGAATTCGTTCTTATCCAATGAAATAAAAATACTGTTTGGGGTCACACTTCTCGCACCTTTTCTTAGTTAAGACTTGCTTCAGTCCAGCAGTAATGGGTTTCACAAAGCCACTTTTTGCTTTGTTAAACAAATATACTTATTATTTGAGAAAATAATATTCAAAGCGCAATAAACATTTGTAAATGTAGCATGTTATGTAGCCACATAAATTCTTTTTAACATACTACTTTGTTTCAACAGATAAAAATAATTCAGAATTAACTTGCTAGACTCAGACCCTATCTGCACGCACAGTTTCCATGGAAGTCAGCATGTTGTAGGGCAGAATTTAGTCTGTGTGTTTAATTCATCTTAATCACTATTATTAATTCATAAGTACTGTTTCCAGAAATGTATTCAGTTAGTTTTACATTAGTCAAAATCAATTGTATGTGATTTATTTTGATCATTCAAGATTACAATTTTGATGTATTTGCTCTCATCTTCTATGTCAAGCCAGGCAAAGAGAAAAGGCACCGCTAAGGAAGAGGCGCTTTGTATCTATTTACTTTATTCTTTATTTCCCTTTATCACGTGTCCACACATTCTTTGGGGCAAACCCTGTCATTCTGGGGGCTTTCACAGAGTGGAACAAAGCAATGGAAGATGTGATGCCATTGAGACCTGGCACTGCCTGGACCTGGAAAGCACCTGTATCGAGTCACATGGTGGTCGTGCCAGGTGGCACCTCTGTGGGTGATAAAGGTTCTCCATTCACAATGTAACTGGATGTGAATAGATGAAAATGGGCCAAATTCTGGCTCAGCATGATCACTTCTCAAAAGCTGTTCCAGTTCAGATCTCACTTTTGTGTGAGCCCACAGTGTCGAGCCCTTCACCGAAGCTCACCAAGCTGTAAGGTGACACGTTGCAAGGGAGACCTCCCCATCTTGGGCATGAATGTACTGGGTGCATTTCAGTGGGCTTCTGAATTAGGTTTGTAGCATTTTCTCATTCACTAGCCATACCCTGAATATCTACCACCCAGCAGCCAACTCTGCCATGCTCATAGGCACCCAAGAGGGAGCCACATACAGCTGAGGGAAGCAGCAGGGAGCCAGAATCCAAATGGTGGGCTGGAGGGTGCACTGACCTGGCCCTGCCACCAGTTCTTGGAAACTGGAAAACAGCACATGTAGAGGCAGCTGTGAGGGTGTGTGGACCATCCAACCCCAGTTTTGGACATGCAGGAGGGCTCTGATATAACTCTGTGCGATGCTTGCTTTCAGCTTGCAGAAACACTGGTTGTGACCATGTCTGACTTTTACAGGCAGCTTTGCTGGGGATTTGTGTCGAAAAAACTTGCAAAACTGAGTCCTCACTTTACGAATGTAAGTAGCGGCTTCAGGTCTGTGATGAATGAGGATTTTGTTTGGCTGTATGTCTGTATCATTAGGTTGAGCCCCGCTCATGCTACGTCTCCAGTTTGCACTTATTTGTGTGGCTTTCCAGTTGAAAACACCACTAATGAATAAAGCTGGATGCTAAAATCCATTCAAATTCGTGCCATGATTATATGTCTTCTGAAGATGCTCATTAGCTGCCCCATGTATCTTTGTCTTTCTCCCAGTCTTTCCAGTTAAGTATTTCCATTTTGAAAAAAAAAAGCATTCCCATTTTCATCCCTTTAATGGCATCTCCAGCCAGAGACAACTCTAAATGGTGGAGAGAGGAAAAATAAAATAAAATCACGGTCACAAAAGCCCAGTCATTAAACCTGTGATCCACTTGAGAGGAACTTCCCTCCCTCTGCGCAGCGCCGGGCTGTTGTACGGTGAGCTCCGTTAAGCTGAATTCACAAAGCTTTTGTGGAATTAAAACAGCATGCTCCGTACCAAGATGCCTTCACTTCCTGTGCCTTAATGTTAAATCCTATAGTGCTGTGGATCTTATAAATGATTGAGTTATTTTTAAACCACTGGATGTCTTCCAGTCACTCTATTTCACACTGGATTAATTATGTAAGAATACTGACTTGTTCGTCACTAATGTTACAACTTTAAAAACAACATGCTGTTTAAATTCAGGCTTGGCAACTCTTGCCTGAATCCCCTCAAATTTATGGCACCACACCCATAGCATAATAAAATCTTTAGTGGTCCTTTGTCTTTTAGCTTGCCTTCTATTTTTTCTCAAGGGTGTTTTATGCTGGAAGATGCATACAAAAGTTGTCCAGATGTTATTTGTATCAGAGCAGGGATTTCAGGCCAGCTATCTGTGGTTGCAAATGTTTATTTTAATGGGTTATTGTGCAATCCTTGCTGTGTGGACCTCAGTGGCCTTATATGTACGTTCTCAGAGATGCCAGCACATTGTTTTGAGACATATTATTCTAGTCCAATAGCACTGTTACTGGCCACTGGGGGAACAAAAAATGTAACACCTGTAGGAGCACAGGCAATGTTTTCGCCAAGGTCCACGCGGCGGCTGGGTGCGAAGGGCTGGCGGGTGGGAGTGGGACGCGGGGACCTGAGCCAATGCCGAGACAAAGAGCTGTGCTCAGTCCCCCGCGGTCCATGCTGGGTGTATGTTTTACCATAGCTCTCGAAACAAGTAGAGGGGTGAGTTTGTCGTACATAGCTGGGAGTCTAATAAAGTCTTAACTGATGTTTCCTTGATGCTGGAGTAAATTGTTTACCTTGTAACTAAAAACACGCTGTGTGTGCACCAATTAGGACCGTGAATTTCAGCTCATTAAAATAAATTTCAAATGTGAGTTGCATGATGTGCTGTCAAGGCTTTGAACAATTGCTGGAGGAAAATACCGGAGCTTTCCATCGAGGCCACGGGCGGTGGTGAGTAATAGCGAACGTCCATCTGCGGGCTCTGCTCTACCTGCACGGTCGCATCCGTGTGCTGGTGCCCGAGAATTCACGGAAGTGGTGGAGCCATGCCGGGGTGAGATATCGCACCAGCAGACCATTCCCACCAGGTTATTTTGGGGTCTTTCATGGTGAAGAGTTTAATTCAAGCTAAATTTGCACCCTAAAAGTGCCCTAAAGAATTGCATTTTCGAGAAACATGGGTGACCAAGATGATGGTCATTAATGTGATGGAGTGATGCTCACTTGCATGTGCAAATAATCAAGCCTCTTTAACCTTTGAGACAAAATAGCTATCTTTTTTTTTTTTTAATATTGGTTTATGTATTAAGTCACATTATTTTAACGTGCTTGATTAGCATAGATAAGCTTAAACCATTACAAGGTAGTTTAAACCCACATAATTTCATTTGTGTAGGAATTTATGTGTAATTTACGCTGCTGCCTCCAGCTCCCAGAGTTCCAAAATCATGCTTAAAATAATTAGATTAAAAAAAATACAATTGGAATTGTTCTCTGTCCTTTTATTTTTCAGCTTTAAACCCTACATTTTCGAACTTCTCTGTAATGACAGGAGTCTAGTTTCAAAAAGCAAAAGTTAGTGTTTTTAAGCATGGTATGATTCTCAGAGTTGCATGTTAGATGTTACTGGTGAAATGGGTACCATCAGCAGCACGAACCTTGTTTGTAATTCTGCCCAGCCCCACTTGTTTTCATCACTGTTCAATTACACAGGGCCTTTCCATAAGGAAATTAGTCCAAATAACTATTTTATCCCCAAATTGAAGGTATCGTGTCAGTTGTGAGTGGCATCAATCCTGCCATGGAGATAGCTTAATTGGGAACCAGTGAAAGCAGTAAACAGATGGCCTTTTATAAATCTGGGGCTGGGATTGATGTTAAATATTTGTGTTCATGAGATTATAGAGTTGGAGAAAAGCACGATGGGGCCTTTCTGATGAGACCTCACGCATCCTACACATGTGTGGGCCTGGTGTATCTTCTGCTGGCAGTCCCAGGGCATCGTCCCCAAAACCAAAGGGTCAAATATTTAATTTTGGAGCTCCTCCATGCCAGGGAAATCCTGGGTGTAATAAAGACCAAATCCTTCCCAGAAAGCCTGGGGCCATTCGCTTCAATGAGCTCCAGGTCTGCTTTGGTCTTGGGGTGAGAGGATGGTCCAGCATCGCTCCACCTGCAGGTCGTGGTGTGTGAAACCCTGCAGCAACGCCTGGGAAAAGGCAAATCCCCACCTCAGGTCTTGGCAGGCAGCTCGGAAAGCCAATGCTTCTCATTTTATGTTCTACAGAATGTAAATGTATTTGTAAATTTGAAAGCAGCTGCTGATGCTCCGCAGTAAACTGGTTTTGTTTTACAAAACCTTTGCTGTTTGGTTTTAAACGAGCAAAGTTTCGCGTGTATCCAGCACTCCTCTTCACATTTCAGGGAAGATTTTGTCTAGCTGCCTCTGTGACATATGGTAGTGCTTAGTGCGTGCTGTATGGCCTGGAGCCATACCACTGCAGCCTGTATGTGCTTCAGATCTCCCAGGCTCAGGGAATCGGGACAAGGCAGTATTTGAAGGCGAGGGACCTCCTAGAAAACGTCGGAGCAAGGCGTGATGTGCGGCTGTGAGGACGAGATGTTCCTCCTGCCGGGCTGCTGCTGAGCCCAGTCCCCGCGTGGAGATAAGGTGTCCATGAGCTCGCCCAGCTTCGGTCTGTGCGGGCTGCAAAACCAGCCGCTAAATGTGCTGTGAAAGAAAGTGCAGACCGTGGCCATGGGAAAACAGCAAACAATCCCACTTCCTCAGGTAGCCCAGAGGAAGCGGTGGTGTGGAGAGCACTGGCAGGCCTTTCCTCGTCTTGTTTTTGGGGGGATGCCCCCGTTACCACCACCCTTTATGGGGCACAGCCAACCCTGCTGAGAAACCTGGCTGCCCGGGCACAGTGGGGAGGGAGAACAGGGCTCCGAACAGCCTAAATACAGGGCGCAATCCTCGGCACAAGCCTGATGCACTGCTTGGTTGTCACACAGGCTGTTCCTGGGAAGGTGAGGACCAGAGGCACCCTCAGCATAATCCAGGGGCTCAGACCCCCCCACCCCTCATGTCTGTGTGTCAGGGTGGGAGAGCAGGGAAGGAGCTTGTGGTGAGGGAGAGGGATGTGGGTCTGGCTTTGCAGCCTCTTCTTGGCGAAGTTATTAATTTCTTCTGGGACCTTGGGAGACTCATTTAACCTCTCTTTGTCTCAGATTCAAACCTCTACAAGCAGTTATTATAACATTTGGCTGCATTATGGCATTGTTGAAAGGCTTAATTAAATTAAGTGTTCTGAGATCTTTGAATGAAAGGTGCTATCCAAGTGAAAGCCTGTTGATGATGATGACTCTAAATTATGAGGCCAAGTCCTTCACAAGTTTTACGCAGTCTTTGGTCAGACTATGTTATTTTTAAACACTATTTCATGCAGCATTAAAATGGTTTGGGGAGTGCCATGTGTGTAGTCATGACATCTGACCTACAGTGGGAATGATTTGTTAATGGAGGATTTTAAGGGAAGGAACCAGCCACACGTTGATCACATACAGGAAAACACATGTTGATCACATACAATAACTTTTTTTTTTCTTTGAATGGCTAGGACTTTTAGTTATTCACAAGAAATATTCTCTAAGATAGGAAATGAAAAGGATCATCTTGGTTATAGGTGTCATGGCCAAAGGATGCATCTTCTGTCTTCAGACCTGTGAGTATATCACTGCAAGGACAGCATGCAAAGTCTGCCAAGGCTTCCACTAGTGGGTATCTTACCAGCAGCAAGAAGGTAGAGTTCCAAAGTCCTCTTTAAATTCGTATTCCTTTGCTACTTATGCAAAACTTCTGTGCTTCAGCAGGAGGACTGTGCCCCTAAAACTCCCCATTTTTCTGCAGGCTTCTCTTCACTTGTTTCTTCAGCTCAGAATTCCTTCTGCCAGCATCCCTGACACATGTATCCTCAGCACTGTTTTCTCATTTGCCTTTTTTTTCTTTTTTCTTTTTTTTTCTGAAATTGAAAGACACATTTGTCCTAACTTCTTTTATTGGGAAGTTTTCTCTGCTATGATCTTACCAGCAACCCCAACAGGCCATTTTTTTCCCTTTCTCTGTTGCCACCTTGAACAAGCCATCAGTCCTTCTTAGCCCTTCGCACCACCTTGTTTTCCCTTTTCAGAGGTTCCTTCTACTGCACAAAACTCACCTTATCAAAGTCACCAGAAACACAAGTGTAAAGACTTTATCAGTGTATTTTATACAGGCTTAAATTTTTCATGAGTACTATAGGCATAAGACCACAGATAGTTTCTGAGTCCGGGCTTGTTAAAGGTCTGCTTTACAGCCTACTATATAATAAGTAGGAGTCTTTCAATAGACAGGAAGGATGGTATTTTGGTTAAAGCCTTCAGGAGATCAGGATTCAGCTTCTAGCTCTGCATGCTTCCTGTGTGGTTTTGGGAAAGACACTTTGTGCCATAATTCCCCATCTGCAAACTAAAGATGATATTACATCCTGTTTCTCACCTTCTCCCTGCAAGCTCTGTAAAGCTGCAGAGGCTGTAAGCACTGGAAAGCAAATACTGTCATTTTATACGCAGCACTTTCTACAATAGCATTTCACTTTCAGCTGAAGACTAATGACTATTGTAGTGCTAATAATAAATAATAATTGTCATTGTAAATAGTACTTTTAGCCTTATGTGCACTTAAAGTTGATTCTTCCAGACTTCCTGGAAGTTTATCTTGGGACCAGCCTGAGTAATCACATCAAACTCTACTAAATAAGGTGAATTTCTTTTCTCTCATATTTTCTCACTATTCACTGAAGGAGAATGAACAGTAGACTTAAGACCATCAAACTCATTTCACCTTTGTTATACTTAAACTAATTAGTCTCAGAGATGAAAAACACATTTCTCAGATTCCAGATAATCTTAAACAAAACACTTCATGCTGATTTTATTCTGCCTCTATCTGTGCAAAGATTAAACAAAACCCACAGTTGGTTGCATTTGCCAGACTTTAAAAAAAAAAATCATGCCATGGAAAGACAGGAGGAAAATAAATCCAAGGCAAGGTTTGCAGTGCTATGAGTTTGCTCATCCTTAGTTTATCTTCTGCAAATGAGCATGTATAAAACAGTCCACCTACTGTTCTAGTTGCTACGATATAATGCAGTTCCACTGAATGATCCTGTTAACCTAACCTTCAATTTGCTGGGATTTGAACTCTGAATTACAGCTTACTAACATAGTTTAACAGCTGGTACAAGGGCTTCTTTTGAATTTTTAATCACATGAATTAAAGATTGCTCGAGATGCTTTTCAGACCTCCACTAGCAGTGATCCAATGTACAGAAAGACAAGTATAGGTAGCCCCTGGAGGATTAAGAGCACAAAGGTACCATGGCTTGTGAAGCTACACTGCAGTCTTTGCTTGCCAAATTAGGAATCACAGTGCAAATTATTCATACGAAGATAAATTCACATTATGGTTCCAACTGGACCCTGAGACATTTAGCTCTATTTTGAAATCCCCCTTTTCCCCTTGTTTTTTTTATACATAGTGAGCACTGCTCAGAGCACAGCTTTTGAAGATAAAACTCAGTTTAGCAAAATGTTTCTTTTGTTCCATATATAAAGGGAACACACACACACACACAGGCAAGACAAAGAAATATATATAGACTGATTGCAACTGATATCTGGAATGCAACGAAAACAAACATGACTGTCTGTGGATGTTTCGGGGTGGATGTAATCATTTGTTGCCGTTGCACAGTGCGTGGAATGCCTGTGTTTAGATTCTGCACTCTTCGCGTCGCCCGTTATTTATTCCAAGAAGAGCTTTCTTATTGAGGATATTTCTCAGGGAAGAAAAAAAAAATGAAAAAAAATTGAAAAGAAAAGCAAGAAAAAAAAGAGAAAAATGTAGTTCAACTGGAAGCTTCTCTACCCTAACATGCCAGCTGATGAGTGCTGTGAGAACTTGGGAAAACACATCCTGCCTCCCAAGTTCATGAGCCCTGCAAGTCTGAAGATCAGCATAATAAAGTTGATGGAGTTGTTTAAACAAAATAAGTAGAGGTTAAAAAATAAAATTAGGGCAGCAGGAACAAGAAAGCATGTTGCTTCTTAATTATGCTGTGTTCTCTCTCTAATGGATTGGCCTCCCCACACGCTCTAAGTAAAGCAACTGGCATGTGGCATCTTCTGCAGATTGAGGAGCAGTGGCAAGTGTACAGCTGTTCGTGCTGACACACAGGTGTTTGATTTTTGGATTTGTTAGCTAGACAGATTTTTAAGGGTGTATGGGGGAATCATCTGCAGAAAGTGAGTTGTCCAAGAATACCGGAGTTAATTATTATGTAAATCCCACTCCATAGCCACGGCTCAGAGCATGAATCAGAACCATGTCTCCCTGCTCCCTGCCAGCTCAGGGTCACTCTGATTTCCTTTCTGTACCCTTTTCATTAAGTGCAACATGTGAGCTGGCAGCAGATAGGGGCTGCGATGGCAGTGCAGAGGCAGGGTGGTATCATGCCAGCCCCATCTCCATCCCCATCCCCATCCCCATGCCCATGCCCTTCCCCATCCCCATCCCCATCCCCATCCCCATGCCCATGCCCTTCCCCATCCCCATCCCCATCCCCATCCCCATCCCCATCCCCTTCCCCATCCCCATCCCCATCCCCATCCCCATCCCCATCCCCATCCCCATCCTCATCCCCATCCCCATCCCCATCCCCTTCCCCATCCCCATCCTCATCCCCATCCCCATCCTCATCCCCATCCTCATCCCCATCCTCATCCCCATCCCCATCCCCATCCCCATCCCCATCCCCATCCCCATCCCCATCCCCATCCCCATCCCCATCCCCATCCCCATCCCCATCCCCATCCCCATCCCCATCCCCATCCCCATCCCCATCCCCATCCCTCTCCTCTTGAGGAAGAGCCAGGTGGCTGTGCTGAGCCACGGGAGGGGTGTTGCTGAAGCTATGGGGATGCTTTTCATGATCCTGGGGGAAAACTTCAACATCCATAGGTGGGGAGAAAGTTCAGACTTTGTTTTAGCAGCGTGCTGTGTGTGTACGGACAATCTTTTGCACTCAGAGCTCATACATGTGTTAAGAGTGGGTGGCAAAGCAGTGACTGGTATGCGTGACATGGTATGCGGAGGGTATTTTTGAGGGGAAACTGGGAATAACACCAGATCATACCAAATTCCCTCTATTGATAGACAAGTGATTTGCCCTTTTACTTTCAGAAACCTCTTAATGCAACCATGCCTCAGTTTCCCCAACTAACAAGTTATCTGATTTCATCAAATGATAAATGTTATAAAAATACAGGTCAGGGTGCTTTATTTCCTGCAAATTGCTAACATCCTATTATCTATAGATATTTTTATGTTCCATTCAGAGCCCACAAATGAAACAGAAGTGGTAAGAGTGAAGTGAGAGCTCAGCATGAAATGTTTTGGAGGGCTGCAGCAGACAGGCCAAAATGTGCTCCTAGGTCATTCAGGGCTCCTGGTGTATATTAGAGGACTGTCGATGGGCCCATTCCCCTCCCACACCCAACACCCATTGAACTGAGGTGCTTCACAGACTCAGGAGGGTCTCCTGAAATATCATTCAAAAAGAAAGAGAGAAAAAAAGATGAATACAAATGAAAAGCTAAAGCTTTCTCTTTGGCCATTTGGGACATAATGTCAGCCTGCAAGCAATATAGTTTTGGTCTGTGTACTCTGGGAGGCTGAGGTCCCAGTGCTGCCGCCGTGGCGAGCACCAGCCTCTCCGGGCTGCATTGCTCTGGTGGTGCCTGAGCATCTCTTTGATGGGCAGCACCAGAAGAGCAGCAGGAGCGGTGTGGCCAGCATTAGCACTCTCCTGTAACTCAGGCTTGAGTGATGAAACCGAAGAATGCAGAGCAGCTGGGAGTGGGTCTTGGAGTGCTGATAGTGGGCAAGCTGGGGAGTATCACATTTCTCTCCTGGGAATAGGCATTTTTCCTTCTAGAGTTAAGTCTTTTGTTTTGTTTTTGCATTCTGCTCTCAGTTTTGCTCCTTTCCCGTAGCTGACAATGGGAAATAAATCAAATCCATCACTTCTGGCTTGCAGTTTCCCAGGGAGGAGGAGAGGGGGAACACCTCAGCCCCTTCCCCCATGACTCCCAGCCTTGCTCACCGATCTCAAAAGCGATGCACTCCCGTGCCGTGGCACGCACGCCTGGCCCAGCATCGCTACACGGTTCCTGGGGTCTGGATATTACCATCCATCACAGCAGCTCTGGTTCCAGTGCTTGCTAACGTCTGAATTTCCTGCTGGCTCAATGAACGGCTTTCAGCTTGTGGTACATTATATAGCTACTGGGTGAATGGGGCTGAGCGTTCCCATTTGGCTGCGAGCGCCGTGTTCACCTGAGCTCGCTGGCAGGATGAATAGTTCACCGCGGTTCTAGTGCTAACCCCCTTTGTGAACTAGCAGTGAGCCATGTACCTTATTACAAAGGCCAACAGCTCCCTGGAAACTTAAATCCACTCTCTCTCCTTCCCCTACCATAGGGAGCTATAAAAGAAAAGGACTTGGTTGGTAGGCATGTAATATAACAAAAAAAACCTCTGTTGTGGCAGGATCCAGACTCCCCAGTAACAATGAGGATTATGCTCTCGCATCGAAAATGCAGTTGCTAGTTTTAACTGCGGTACCTTATTATGGATTCCTACAGTGTGCATTTATGTCAGGGGCTCGGATGTTTGACTTAAGTCAAGTCTGGGCAGAAAAGAATGCTCAGCGTACTCTTATTTTTGATATGGAGGGAAAAGATTCAACTTGCTACGCTGTTTCGATGAAACCTTCCCCCATACCACTTCTCAGAGAGCTTTAAATAGCCCGACACTGGCACTGGGCAGGAGCTGGCAGAAGAATAGATTTTTCATCTGATGGCTCGCCAAGGTTGTTTTCATGAAGGAGAAGGAGAAGAAGAAGAAGGAAAAAAAAACTTTTGCATGCCAGTCATTCATTGCCTGCCAGTTCCCATGGTTCTCCTATGGATGGTAGCCACATAACTATTCAAAGTACAGTAAACACCGAGGAAAGCAAAAAGAAACTCATGAAGAGGAGAACAGCGAAAGGAAAGGCGCTGGATGGGGGATGTGTGGTAGTAAGAGTCGCACAGGGATCGTTTAGGAAGTACCATGAGTGCTTACCTCATTTCCCTTGGCAGCTGGACCAGCATGCTGGAGGCAAGACCTTGGGGCTGCTGAACGGGGGAACCAATGCGTGATACAGCAGCACCCTGGCAGGAGGGGAGGGAGAAGGCAGCAACAATTTTCCCAGTCTCAGATATGATAAAGAAGGGTGTGTACAAATGTCTTTTAGCCACATATATGGTCCATTGTCTAGAGGGATGGTTCCAGGGGATTTGTGCCATGACACTGCTGACTCCTTTTCTGCTCCCTTTCTGGAGTGAAGGTAGTGTTTTTTGTTTGTTGGCTTGTTTAAAATCATTAACTATTATTTATTTATTTATTTATTTTTCATAAGACAGTGAAGGAACAGAAGAGAAAGGAGGTGAAGTGTTACAACTTTTTCTCCCACTGACCTGGTGCACTGGTGTGAAAGCATTTTTATTACCCACAGCGTGAGCGAGCTGCAGGTAGAGATGCTCTTGAGAGATGGTTTGTTTCAAGGGAGATGTGTATTGCCTTCACTGTATGTGACATGTTTAGCCTCAACGGAACAAGGACAGCAGCAAACCAAAACGTGTTTACCTCATTCAGAGGAAACTTTGTAAATTTGTATATAGAGAAAGGTTATCACTGTGGATTTCTCTGATATGGTTAAGCACAGGAAAAGTGCTCAGATTGGTCAAAAATGTTCCTCCCTCTTAGCAGTACAGTGTGTTTTACATCTCAGTTCCTCTTTAGTACCCTCTTTAACAGAAATCTATTTTCTTTGACAAGTTGACTGAAATCCTACAGATTTATTTGCTGTTTACATTAAGACTTATGCAAATAAAACTGTACCAGATTGGATCTGCAGGTTGCTTTTAGCTGACTCAGAAACAGTGTATACTGATTAAAAGATAATGTGAAGTCTTGCTGCCCTGGGACAGTCCTGGGATGGCTCACTTTTCTCTTGAGCTCCTTGTGCCTGACGTTGGTGTTTAAGAAAGACAGCCTGTTCTTTGCTATCACCACCATACCTTTACTATTCCTGTTGCTCTCTCTGGTGCTTTATGGACAGGCTCTCCCCTGCAGTCCTGTGCATGAGAAGTTGTCCCTGCTTTCTGCACACTTTTGTAAAATGAAAATTCAAAAAGGAGTTATTAATTGTATCAAAATGTATCCTTATGCATTTGTTTAAGGAAAGAAAAAAAAAAAAAAAAAAAACAGAAAAACAAACAAACGAACAAACAAAACAAAACCCAGCCATTCACTGAAGGAAGAGAAAGGTGTTCTTAGAGAAGAGACATGTAAAGGGCCACAGGAGCCTTTAGCTAGCTGGAGGGATTGGCTCTTGTGTGAAGATTAAAAGAATTGAAAATCATGGTGAAATGCTGGCAATGTCTAAAAGGTGATGATAAACATCTGTAGGGATCTGGGGACTGTTAAACTGGGAGGACCAACACGACCCACATGGTGTTCTCCCAGAAGCTCAGAGCTTGGTGCTGAGCGATGCTGGGCTGCATGGTCAGAAGGGGACACTGGGGTGGCCGAGGCTCTGCTTGGACTTGCTTGGTGCACGCTGTGTGTTTGTGAAACCAAGAGAAGAGGGAGACTTCCCTGGGAGACTGTGGTGGTCCCACCACCTCCCTCACCAGCTTCCAGACCGCTCTCCTGCAGCTGCAGCCGTGATTCATCTATTCCCATGCTCTTCTGGCCAGCAAGAGCACAGCAGGCACCTGGTGTGCTAAATAATCCTCAAGCAGTAGGCTCAGAGATAATTAACTCCTTAGTCACCATGTCAGGGAATTCTGCAAAATGAATGCCTAGCAGTGGGACGGGACCCTGTGTGACCACGGTGGGAGCCCTGTTTGGTGTCGAAGCAGAGGCGAAGCAGTGTGATGGAGGAGCATGATGTAGGCAGATCTAACAAAGGGGCAGCCTACTTCAGAGAAATAGAAGGAAAATAAAATTGTCTGTTTTCAGTGTTTATGGGTCTTTTCAGCACACCTGCAAGGAATATTGGAGAGGACAGATGTTAGACGGAGATATTAAAGGCTGAAAGCCTCTCAGTCTCCATCCCAGCCTCAGGAAGGCAGGGAGCGTAGCAGTGTCAGGGAGCGTCTGAGGGAGGTCAGGCTGAGAGCTGATAAGCAAAGGGCTCCCTTTGAACCACCACAATATTTCCAGAACTGGAGATTAGTGGCAGCCCAGGTGCTGCTTTGGGTGGCTTCCAGCGCTGCACATCAAACAGTGGGCTGGGACGGGATGGGGAGTGACCGGCCAAGAAGGAGCCCTGCCTACCATACCCATCCTAAGATCTCTGGGATCGTTCTCCCCATCACAAGGTTTCCAGTCATTTAAAAAAATCCTGCCTTTTTCTGTACTGGTTTCAAGGAATGATACGGCCTTGTACCACTAATAAAGATACACAAGGGGCAGAGAGTTGGAAATGGCTCTCTTTTGGACCATTTCTTGATGCTTTTTGTTCTGGTGAGTGAGGGAGCAGGAGGAACATGCTCAGTGCGAGCGTGTCCCCTGGTGACTCTGTGCCTGTGCAACGAGTTGGCCCTGCTGCATGGAGCTGCCTTTGCTCTCCTGATCTTCCACGGGGGAATTTGCAGCACGGACTGCAGCTGAAGAAAATTTCCTATCCTACAAAAGTAATGTCTAAAGGGACAGGCCTGGTCTCTATGATGCACATTAAAAAAAAAAAAAAAAGGTCGTGCATGCTGAGAAAAGAGACGTCTGGCCATCTGGGACCAAATTCTGACTTTGTTCCTGAGCTGATGAATAATTCAGAGGGCCAAACTGATATCCAAGCAGCAGAGCGTGGGTGGAGACCTCTCGCTTTGCAGCGTACCTACTGCGGATAAGTCATCGCGCTGAATGACCGGTGCGGTTCCAGGGACACACAGTGCTGGGGGAGAGACAGGAAATCTCTTTAAATACAAAAATAAAAATAAAAATGATGAGTTAGAGAAAGGTTATTTAAAGCTTAAAAGAATTTGGCAAAATGTCTAATGCTGTCATCCACTTCTCTTTCCCTCCCGTTCCCTGGTCGCAGTTTTCTGCCATGTTAGCGTGTGCAGGAGAGGTGGCCTTGTCAAGCTTTCAAAAGGCAGCATACTGAAAAGGTCAGGGTAGTATAGTATGACAGAGCATGTAAGTCATTATCATTCTAATATTGCCTTTGTAATGAGAATGAGAGCAGAACAAATTATTGTGAAATACCCAGTAAAACTTGGGAAAACATCAGAGTTAGCATTACCACCGAAGTTCTCACTGCTGGCTTTTATGATGAGTGGATTCTATGTGTGTCTTCACAAACATGCTCTGAAGCTTGGAGGAGTCTGAAATAAAAAGATTTGTGGCAATTTCCATGGTAACTATTCATTTTTTCCCCCAACTGCATAAGGAAAACTCACATTACTGCAAGGTTGGGAGAAACTGAAGCTAACTAAAGAGCTTAGGGATTCTGTTTGATTTTTGTTGTTTGTTTTGTTTGTCTGTCTGTTTGTTTGTTTTAATTTCAGGTCTGTCAAAACTTTGGCACTTATTCCTGCCATCTGACAACATGAAACCGAGAGTAAGGTATTGGTATTATATCTAGATCCATTTAACTCGTACAAGTGCTATACAGCATAATTTTATTGCTAGCAACACAAGACTATTTACCTGGACCACTTTGTAGAGATGCCTGTTTTGCAAAAACTTGGGTGACCGATAAGAAAGGAATAACTCACACTCTCTTATAGGTTCCTTAGCATAAATCAGTCAAAAATTTATGACGTTCCTGGCTTGGAGTGCAGGTCATGGAAGACCACGTAGAAAATGATGACCAGATTAGAGAAACACCAGTCTGTTGGCAGTAAGTCCCAAACGATTTTGGGTACCTGTTTATGAGTGACTGTTGTGCTGAAACAAGTCCTTCAGACCAACCATCACCTCTGTGGTGGATCAAACCCAGCTAGACCAAGGGGCTTCACTGTCACTAGTGGTGACTAACAGTGACTTGAGTCTGTTTATGTCCTTCTGCTGTGTACTGTTTAATGTTGCTTCATGTTACTCCTCTATATTCCCATTAATATATGCATTTTATCATATTCTGACAAACTGCAGCCTTTTACACACTCGGAGATTTAAATAAAGTAGATTATGGGTTGATTTATGTAAACCATTGAAAACTCCACTTGAATAGGTTTACAAGCTGGCTTTTGTCAGTTTAGCTTTCTTTGATATCTGAGATTGCAAATTAAAATATGAAATGAAATGAAAGTTACACCAAATCTGCAACATGTCATCTATAGCAAGGAAGCTGGCATTTCAGAGGAGTGAACTGTACACATTGCAGGGCTTTGATCTTCAGGTCGAGGAAGCTGTAGGCAGAAAGGTTTTTCAAAAATAAGTTGTGATCACAAGAAAACACCTGTTACATGTCCTGGCTCAGGTACCTCTGACAGACAGGAAAATTGGTTCCTTGCCAAGCCACGTGCATGATCTAGGTCGGATAATAATATTACAAGGTAACTTTATTACCTATGGAGCATTGTGTCACTGGGATGGATATGTTTTGGTCATTATTTGGGGTGTGTAGTGGCTCCTGAGTAGCATATGGACCCTCCACACATTTATAGGCATACAAGAATGGTTGTCCTGAGTGGGACCAAAGGTTTGCAGTCCCTAACAGTGGCTGATGGAGATGTTCTCAAAATAAGGACAAGAAACACTTTGTGTGCACATTTCTGAGCCCTCAAGAGCTTGTGGCTGAGGGACTGCCAGAGAAGGAGCCATCCCTTGTACTTGCCATATAAGAATTGGATAAAAATGATGCAGAAAGGGTTTTTTTTTTTTCTTTTTTTTCCCCTCTTCTTTCTTCCCCAAATATCTTTAGTATTGTTTTAATATATAAGATATGAAATATGTAGGAGCACATTTGACAACACCAGAGGAGAGGAGTGGACATGGAGCAAAGGGGGAGGATGGACAAGTGTTCAGTTTCTGCAGTCCTTTAATATTCATAATTTTTCTGGTAAAAGGATGTCTCAGAGAACTTCTCTTTTGAAACATTTTTTTCTGGAAAATAGTGAATCAAGATGGCTTTTGAACTTAAGTTGGGAACATCTGGGATTTTGTTTCAGCCTCATCTGTAGCGAATGTGAGAAAAAGTACATCTTCACGGTTAATTTTTAGCGTATGTGACAACATTTAAAGGGGCTATTAAAATGTTTAAAGGACAGCGCAGACATAAATGCTTGCGACTCCTCATGTGGTGAATGATACACTGTGCCCATGGCATGTACTCCCTTTACACGAAAGAACCGGAGTCCTGCAGCACATAAGAAACCTCCAATTGCTTTTAGTCCATTTTGCTTTTAGCAGGGTTTTAGTCCAATTGCTTTTAGCAGAGTTTGCACAGGAACAGAGATCTTTGGATTTTGGAGGGAAGGCTGGGGGTCCTGAGAAGGTAAGGCTGACCCTCCACTGTAGCAGGTAGCTGAGCTCCTCCAGAAGGTCTTTACCCAAAGATACATGAAGCTTGTCTCATAACCAGGTTATGGCATTCAGAGAAAAATTTTGAACTAGAGTCTGCCATGTGTTCACTTCTGATAATAAAAATACCTATTTCCCTTCATATAAATGTAATTAAATAAGTTCTCAGTACATCAAAATAATTTTGATGTAAAATAGGAAGAGCATGGTGGTGAAAGAGTTAACTGTAGCATCATTAGTTTTCTGAGAAAGCGGTGGAGGGAAGAAATCTGGACCCAAACTTCAAATTCTGGTTCCAGCTAAGCTTCACAGGGTGACTTTGAATATTCTTTTTAAAAGGCAAAAACGATACAGTGCCCCAATTATTCTTTTATTTTGCAAAATGTCAAACTGCATGTGATCCATTTAATTTCTACAAGTGTTCCAAATGGGAGAGCTGTCTAGATGTTCCTTTAATTGAGCAATACCCTGCGTAGCAAATATAGATTCAAACATCCCTAAAAAAAGCTGCCGTAGACGTAATCCGCACATGTAGAGCTCCAGTTTGAAACCTGCTCTAAACTAATTTTTGGTGTTAAAACTCTATTTAACCTGTAGTCACAGTTCCCTATTGAACTCTTCTTGTCTATTTTTCCTCCAGTCTAGTTTACAAAAATGATAGTGTTTTTTTCTTTTATTTCTTTCATTTTTATTTTATTTTATTTTTTTAAGTTGTCTATAAGATCTTCACATCATGATGGATCTGTGCTACACGTTCACCTCCCAGAGCTGAGGAAAGGTCACTGGCAGTTCACTCTCCTTAAAATTTGAGAAACTGAGTTGATCTTTAGTACTAAAGTTACATATAGAAGCTGTGAGACATAAAAACAATATTATGCCAGCTTGTCAGAAATTTGCCAAGCAGCTGTCCCTCAGGTTTCCCATATATGTGTATAAGCATATATATGATGTTTTCCAAACTATAAAAGGCCTGAAACACAAATAGAACAACTAATTGCAATTTACTCACCAGAGAACCTTGCATGGTTAAAAGAGTGGAAATCTTGTTTTCTTTTTTTTCTTTTTTTTTTCTTTTTTTTTTTCTTTTTTCTCCCCCCCCCCCCCCCCCCCCTTATTGGCAAGAATGTGGACTTTGTTTGTCAGCTTGTGGGCCTACCTATAACAGTCAAAAGGTGAAATGCCTGAATATTAAGCCATAATCCATCATTGTACACACACTAATTACTTTCTGTCCTCCCCTTCTCTTGTCACCGTGGTCCAAAGCAGGTTTTCTGAGACTGAGTACATTCATCTGAGCTGTTAGCTGCTACGCTCCACCGCATCCTTGTATGATCTGCCTAGTCTCAGTCCCCCAGAGGAAATTTGTGCATGCATACTGTATGTGAACTTTAGATAAATAAATAAACACGAGAAACAGCTTCCAGATAATTGAAAGCGAGTGAAGGAGGGAGCAAAAAGAAAACAATTTCTCAGGGGAGAAACGGGCTGAGGTGGCAGGTATGATTAAAATCCATATGATTTATGAGTAGGTGCGTTACTAACATGACAACCCCTCAGTGTTTGGTTGGTTTCTTGCATTTGACAATAAAGTTTCTTTCTCTCTTTCTTTCTTTCTTTCTTTCTTTCTTTCTTTCTTTCTTTCTTTCTTTCTTTCTTTCTTTCTTTCTTTTTTTTTCCTACTTTTTTTTTCTCCTTTTTCTCCCCCTTCTCCTTTCTTCCTCTCTCTTTTCCCGCCCGTCTCCTTGCTGCAGGTTTTGCTCAGGAGTAGGCCACTCAGGAATTCCTAGTGCCTGACTGAGCAGTAATTTAGCAAGCTCTCTTGTGCTCTTTTCCTGTCAGCATTAACATGTCAATTCATTTTAATAGTCTGGGCATGCGCAAAGGGGATGCATTTTCTCAGTAGGTATCCCATGAGCCCACCCCGTGGTGCAGAAATGTGTTATAGCTTGTCTCAGGCCACAGAGACTTCAGCAGGTTTATTGTCATTATGGCCAAGTGTATTTGTAAAGACAAAACACGAACAAGGAAAAAGAACATATAAAACAAGACTTTAAAATATTAAATGGGATCTACATGTCTGACTGGTAATTTATGACCTATGCACAGAATAGGTTAGAAAGCCTTTTTTCTCTCTCTTTTTTTTTTTTTTCTTTTTGAAATTAAATGATACCATGCCACATTGGGAATTATCTATAATCATGATTAATAGTTGAATTGGCTTTTATATTAAACCAGAATTTACTTGCCATCTTTCTTGTTAAAGAGCCTGCAGATAGATATGTATCTAATTTTTTCCGCAAGTATGGAAAACCAAGGACTATGCAGTCCACATGCTATAAAGATAGTACAATACTATCTTTCTACCTAAAAATGGTGGAATTTTATATGCTTTAAAAGTTGTGAGTAGACATTGTAGATTTGTTAAGATAGAAAGAAAAAAATATAGAAAGCTCCCTCTTGTCTTAAATAACATTTTTCTAGATGCAACCTAAATTAAGTCAAGGTATTTTGGTTGTACAGTACCTTGGTGTAATTAAATATTGAAGCGTGCTGAGCTGTGGTATCAACATCTGTACGGTACAAATACTTTTTCAGCCCAGCTGGATTCAGCTACACTATCTGTGACCTGAAAAAGGTAAGATCATGGTTTGCTTTTAAAGGATCCTCTTCATTTAATGAAAATACACTCTCATGGTAGGTTCTGCCTTGCCTGCTCTCCAGGGGTGCAGCTCTCTGCAGATGCATGAAAGCTGCAACATCCTCAAATAGTGTGGGAAAGTGTTTATGTTGGGACACAAGGACAGTCGAGGAGGGGGAGAATTATGTCAGGAATCTGAAGTTTGGCAGGGGGATTCCCTCTCCTTTGACCATAAAAGGAATTGAATTATTTCCTTCAAAAAGGGATCTGCAAAGTACCTGGTCAAGGAATAGCAAAGGCTCCACTCGATGGTGGTCAGCAGTGGGTTTCCCAGAAGTAGCTGGCACAAGACTGTGTGGCAAAATGGTATGGCACAGCACTACAGAAAAGCAAAATCAAACACTGCTTTGGAGCTGGATTCTGTGTGTCTGTTTGTCAAACATTTGCTCTTTACGGCCTAAGTAAGCAAGTACAGGGACAGGGGAAATACTGAGGCTGCAGCTCCTGAACTGTTAAAATTATGAGAGGTGATGTGGCAACCACCATAAGAAAATTTGATGTAAATAAGGAAACACCAAAAGCTCTTTACTTGATGAGATCCTACAGCTTCATCAGCGACGTTATATAAAATGTCCCAGATAGTGGTGTACGTGACACCAAACCACCTGTGGCCATGCCCCATAAACCCTATTGCACAGGGGAGGTTCATTCTGTCACCCAAGTGGCTGGTGGGTCTCAAAGAGGTCCGTCTCCTGGTGTGTTCAGGAATTTGGGTACCCATGGTACATAGATGAGGGCTGGTTGCTGTTGATGCTTAAGGGTAAATGTATGGATAGTTCCAAGCTCATCTGTACCAGCTCTCTGAGGCCCTGTCCTGAAGAGCCCTGTTACTGCAGAAAGAAGTGAGTCAGGTAGAGAAGAGAGATCTGAACTGACATGCTCACAGAGCAGCTCTGTGAACTTTTGCTTCTTATTAGTTACCTGAGAGTCCACTTCTGGAAGCAGGAGGTAAGAGAAAGAGATTCTAAAAATGGCCCAGTAGCAATAAAACCCTGAATTCAAGTGCCTGCTTGGCTTCTCTGAAGTCTAGTAAGTTATAGAGCCAAACTTTTCTCTGTGTGGGATTTCCCTACTAATCAGAGTCCAGGAGGGCATCATGGCCAGCTAATAGATAACATAGGTAAGAGTGATAAACAGAGGATTAATTTTGAGAGCTAATTCCTGTGTACTGTCTTTTCCCCAGAAAGACTAAGGATTCATCCGAGGAGGTGCCTCCATCTGTGCCAGACTTTACAAACACACATCCTCATCCTGCAAGTTCGACTGCCAAGTTGTTCTACCTTAAATCACTTGCAAGCAGGGTTTGAACTGTAACTCATGTTGGATTCTGGCAAAAACAGGAATGAAGATGTAAGAAGTGTAATGATTTGGCTCCTGTGAGAAAAGGTGTGTGTGTGGAGAACATTTTTCAGCCACATGGCAGTTTCACCATGTCGTGGAAAATGACTGCTTAACTCTAAAGAGCAAATTGCACAATCTCTGAGTGTTTAAGGAAGATTGGTCATAGCAAAAGCAACACAGGAAACAACGAGGGGAAGTCTGAGGCTTTAGGAGCTAGTGACAGGCAAAGGAGGGGAGCTGCTTGAAGGGAGGGGTGCACAGGCAGACGTGAACCCCTGAACTCCCCATCTGCCACAAGAGGATAAAAGCTGCAAGGGAGTTTCAGCCCATGTGGGCAGGAGGCCTCTGACATCATTTCCATGCACCACACAGCCAAGTGAGGAGAAAAGTAATTGCCTTGGATGGGAAGCATGATACGACATGAAATACAAGCATGGCTTTCGTAGAATTTGTAAGCCATAAAAGTATTTTAATAACATCTGGTGCAGGGGCGTGTTGAAGTTTAATTAATTAATCCTTGCAAAGGACTGGGAAATTCTGGGATCAAAGGTGTTGCAGGAGTGCAAAATGCCATTATTATACCTATAAACGTGTGCTTGTTAACTTAAATGCTGTTTATTTATTGCCGCTATATACTTGTATAGCAGTATATATCAAGTATATTACAAACATTTTAAAAGTACACTTTTTCATCACATAAAGCTGTCCCTGTTTGGGTCCCCCTGTGCACACAGGCAGTCGCAGTGCAGCAGTGGTTAGCAGGTGCTGCTGCTAACACAGCTCAGAAACCTCAAATTGACTCCCAGAAAGCCTCTGCTTTTTGGGGGGTGTCTGTGAAGTTTTCCACTCCGTGATATTTCTACGGATGCTGTTACACAAGAAGCACAGATTATGCACAGTGGCCCATAGCCACGGCTGAAGCCCGAAAACTCCACATCAGGTTTTGTCTCAGCTTGGTGTGTGGTTACAGTTTTCTGCTTTCTCTCTTCCTCTAATATTCGTCCTCCACAATAAAGAATACAAAGGGTAGGTGGGTCTGCTCTCTGCATACTTGGACTAGATTTGTGGAATCGAAGTCTGCGATCTGCCTGGAGGTGTTTTATTTTTGTTGTTGTTGTTTTACTCGTTTGTTTGTTCCTTGCTTTGTAACCATTTATAAATAATAGAAATCCTAAGCAGTGCTCTGTTCCCACTAATTCAAAATTTAACATCAAAGGTTGTTTACAAATCAAAGGAGCAAAACATACGCATCCTCAGCAGTCAGTTAGAATGCACAGTCTTTTTCTTTTTCCTGTAACGGACTATATAGTAAAATTATTCTTGCTCTAACATTTATTTCAGCTTTTGTTAAATGTTTGGTGTTGTGGCTTCCCATAGTTACATGGAATCCTCTTCTGGCTTACACTGGAAAAAAGTTTAGAAATGCACTCTGTGATTCATCGCACCATTATTTAGACTAGATTTGTAAATTCTGTGCTCCTGACAATAGCATCTTTGTGGATCTTTTTAAATATGGATGAAATATGAGTTTTCTTTCAAGGTACAAAATGTCATTAAGGGCTCAGGTGGTTAAAATCAACATGAAAAATACATGCTGCATTTTCCCTCCTTAAATGCAATAATGTAATCAGATTTCAAGTCATCTTACCTACCTCACTTACAGCTTTATGGAGATTAATTAGTTTTTAGCCCCCAGTCACATGATCTTTTCTGACTGCCATTTAGCTACATTTGCTATCTGACTTGAACCTGTAAGCTGTCTCCAGCCCCAGAGGACAGATTAAATTTTACTATTGGTTGCCTCTTTCCTTTGATTTAAAGGTAGATAGTTAGAGTTGTAGTTCAATTATTCTTTGTTGTTAATTAGCCATGCATTGTCATCATTTCTCTGGATAAAGCAGGAGAAGAAAAGCGACTCAAAAGTATGAGACAACTTCTTTCACAGGAGTGAGCTAAAAAGGGTTTTCCTGATCAGGTGGAGAGCCATAAAAGAGCTTTTAATTCACATCTATATCACCTCTGGCTGCTTTTTGTTTGCCGGGCTTTTATGGGCTGCCGATCGATACGGTTACCTTTCACTTCAGTAAAGCACATGGGTCAGGCAGGAGGAGAGGGAAGATTTCTGCATCTAACTCAAGCAGGAGAGGTGTGAGCTGGCGGACGGCTGTTCGCATCTCCAGCACTCAGCTTTTGTTTTCCTAATTTTCTCTTTAAATTAACTTAAGCACTTATTCTATAGTGCGATTTTATGTAAAGGGAATGCTTTATTCGTTGTTGAGAATGATTTCCAAGGCCATTTTATATCTAAATAAATTTCATTCTCCTTTCTTAAGCGTATTAGGTAAAATAAATGTACAGTGGATAAAAGAATCTGTAGACAAAATCCTGCCCTTTATTCTCGTTATCCTGTTTACATCAGTGAAATCCACCTTTTTCAAGAAAGAAGAGCACATCTTGGCCCATATTGTGAAAAGACAGGAAACAGGCAAGCTCCAGGGGAAAAATTGAGAGATGATTTTTATTTTATTTTATTTTATTTTATTTTATTTTATTTTATTTTATTTTATTTTATTTTTTTCCTTTTTGTGTTTAAAAATAAAGAGGTAAATAGTAAAGGGAGTTGGGTAGTGTTGTTGCTTAGGATGGTGCACAACTGGGCTCCTCAGCAGCATATAGCAGAAGACCAAAGGGATCTTGGCCTCGTTTAAGTAAACCAGTTCTCAGAGTAGCAGCACTGGTGGCACAGTTTTTCCTAAGGTGAGAGCTGGGAGTGAGTTAAGATAATGAAATTGTTATCTATTACACGTTGGGAACGCATCAGAGCCAAAGCCATTGAAGCATTTATACGGACATTATATGGGGCTGCCTATTTGCCATTTGTTTTCTAAATTTTCAGCAATTTGCTCTGCAGTAAACGCTCACCTTGGTTAAATGGGGCTCAGCTCAGCAATATTCAGCAGAGCCGTGGCAGTTCCTGGCTCCGGCCACCAAGGCTCCGCAGGATTTTCGCTGCTCAGGTGTTGCAAAGCCTAATCCTTATTCAGGAACCAAAACGCTCCCCTCTCCTTGCCTGCGGTGCTTGGATCCCTGCCTTTGGCAGTAGCCCCAGACTCCTGCAGAAGATGAAGACATCCCTCCATGCCTATAGATGGAAAGGTGCCAACATGGATGCCATCAGAAGGACGCAGCTGAGCATATGCTGAGAAAATTGTGGCATCCATACTGTACATGGGGAAGGGCTGACTGAACACACCAGTTTGTTGAAGCTTATGGCCCTGAAAAGGAAACATAGGTTTCCTGTAAATGTCATTCAGGGATATGCTAACTGTTATTTCCTGGCGCTGGATCATGATGCTTTCAACACATTCTGTTCCTCTACCTCTGCTGCCTGCCTGCCTGGCTGTGTGCAGTGATAGCTCTCCTGTCTTCTCACCTTTCCCTCCTCCCCACACCCGGCAAAGGTAAGAGAGACTCAGGCAAAGTGAAAAACTGACTTTGGGATGGAGAACCAAGGGGGAAAGCAGAAATAGAAAGGGATGACTGGGTCTTACATGCCCTCCTGGAGCTGCCACCACCCCAGGAGGAGCGTGTAACCGGTGTGTTTGGGCCTCATTACTTTGACTCCATTATGAGTGAACAAGTCCCCTGGTGCCATTCTGCCATGGCATTTCATTTGTATGAATTGCTTTCAGCCATAGTGCCTACACAATGTCTGCTACACGATATAGTCTTAAGAGGCTTCCCTAAGTACCATCTACAAGGAATTGTCTCTTCGGCTGTCTGCACTCCTCGTCTCCCTCCCTTCCTCCATCCTCCAGGTATTTACTTGGCAGTGGGAGTGTCAGTGATGGGATGGTGCGTGGCCAGATGACTGCATGCATACCAGCTGTGGTCGGTACCTGGGCCTCACTGCACCATCCCTCGAATGCAAAGCAATTCAAGGAAAAGAGGTAAACACTCCCAAATGCATCACTTTGGGCTGCTGAGGGCATTATTCCAAGCCAGGAGCACAGACCCCGAGCTTTTGTTCTGATGATAAAGGGGATATGTTATCTCTATTCCAGCTCCGAGCTGTATAACGCATCAATGAAAAGCAAGTTTCTCTGTGCAGTGAATAAGGATCATTGTTTCGGGGATAATGAGGCTCCACTCCCTTTTGGCTCCCTCTGAAAGCCTGCAGCCCTGGCGAAGTAGCAGTGCCGCAGGTCCGCCAAGCCTCTGCTGAATGCAGCGGTGACAGGCGCGATTTGCACAGTTATCATTAAGTGGCATGTGAGTGGTTCTGTGCGCCATGTTATACTGTATCAAGCCACCATAAACAAGCAACTGGCTACCGGACCGGCACCTCCTACCATCCACCCTTTGCCATAATGCTATTGTGTTTGATTAGAGTTCCCCCCACTCCCCCTCTGCCCTTCCCAGAAGTCAAGGAAAGAAAGAAAACTGGTATATTACTTTACACGTACAAATAAAACCAGAGCAAATAACGTAGATAGTCAGGTACCGGTATGGCGATTTATTTTGCACGATTGAGATAAAGAAGGCTTTTATCGACTTGATGGGGAACACATCATCATGTCATGCATCATCAAGATGGCACAAAACTAAGCAGAATCACATCAGGGCAGTCTGGAAAGCTTTGGTTGAAGCTCCAAGGTGAAAGCCAGGGAAGAAAAAGTGCCTTTGAAAATTTGCCATCTCTCATTTGCCTGCCTAAGTATGAATCTGAATATTTTTATTTAGGGCTACTGCTGTATGGGAACCTTAAACCTAATAATATCTGACATGTAACAGGCGGTAAGAAGATACAACCTGTAGCAGTCATGATTGCTTTCAAGTGTTATTTTCATGAACAAGAGTCCTGTTTTATGAGAGAAAACCATTGATATAGGAAATGAGCCCTGAAAATGGCAGCGAGCTGCAGCAGCACCTCCGTAGTGCCTGGCAGAAGGCAGGGACAAAGTCAGTGCCTTAGCTCGGTGGTGGCTCTCTGGAGCAGCCTTACAAAGAGAATACTGGAAATGCATGAAGGCGATTCAGTCCAAGAAGGCAATAGCGGTACTGGTTTCAGATATTCCCTGACTTATTGGGGAGTTTAGGGGTGACCAGTTTGGGGTTGCTTTATCTGTCCTCCTGTTTCTTCTTTGAGGCTAAATGCTCAACATTTTTTGCAGTTCAGCCCCTTGAAGTGTTCCATTTCTCCCATTGTCGGGAATAAAAAAAAATAAAAAAATTAAAAAAAAAAAAAGGCAACAAATAGGCAGAAAGCCAAAGAAAGCAAGATTTAAACTGAACGGGTCTACTCACAACTGGCTCTGAGTGTGACCAGGTTTGCTTGGAGTGGAAACATCTCGAGGCAAATGGCAATGCTTAATGCAAGGAGATTCGTTACCGTACAGATGCTTATTCCAGCCATTTCTGGATGCGGAAAAGAGCACACTATCCCTGTGTTGCCCGTGAGGAATGATTGCTCATGTAGGATACATTATTTGATACCTGTTATTTACTAACGCAGTTGAACTAAAGACCTAGGCACTACTGGACCCAGTTCACGAATATTTATTGCACCAAATCCAATCTATAATATAGTGTCAGCCTTGTACCAAAGCAGGAGACAGTAGTATTTATGATTATTAGTACAATATTGAATCATCCTGAACCAATTACTGGTCCAATTACTGTGTCATTATTATCTTCTGAATAGGGCTTGATTTGTCTGTGATAAATATGATGCAATTAAACTACCTTTTTACATAATAAAACACTGCAGGTGTTTATTCTTAAGGGTTTACGGATACCAACAACCAATAGATTTAATTAAAAAAAATCCTTGAAATAAATGTGAATTTCATTAAATTGTTCTAGCACTAGTGAATATTTTAAGACTATCTGCTGAAAGAGTCTCTCTCTATAATCTCTTTTAAAAGCCATGCTAAGTGCAGAAAAACAATGACTTCAGCTTTTTAATATTTCAATAATTAATAACATTTCCTTAAAGAATGCATAATTGGTCTGTAATAGTACAACTTAAGAAACAAAAAAAAAAAAAGTTGTGTGGGTCAAATTATTATTACTGTTGTGTCAATGTGAGGGAAAAATGTATTCTGGCTTAACAAAGAATCTTATTAAATTCAGATTTTCTGCTCAATAATTTTAAATTTAATCTCATATTTTTAGCGCTACAGTCATAAACATAATATTGACTTAACTCCAGTGTGGTACTAGCAATAGATACAAAACTGCAGCATGCTGGCTTTATGTTATAGGAAGAGGAGGTCATTAATGTGAAACCCCACCTGGAATAATTTTGTCTCTCAAGAGTGGGGGTAAATAGCTGGAGCTTTAGCTTTAAACCAGCCCAGGTCAATTCAGTGTAAGCGTATATGAAACCCCTCGCTGGGCCATTTTATTTTGCTTTTTAGAAAGGGAATTTTTCCTCCCAGCTTTGCAGCTGGACTGCCCTGCTGTGCAGGGTTCACATGGATGACGATACCATCATCACCTTTCTCCATCCTTCTTCTCATGGTTGTATTCAATGCTGACTCATAAATGCAGAGTGCAGGTTGGGTTTGTCTTTGCGTTTTTTTCAATGTGAAGTGCAGTAGTGTCCAAAGTCAGGAGAAGAGGATGATCTACAAGCAGACCACATATTTGGCACTGGCAGGTCTTGTTCTGGGGAAGGAAAGGCTCAAGGTCTCTTTTAACAGCACAGTCAGATCTGTTTAGGACAGGTGAGATTCCTGAATCACACACGTGGTTGGGGAGGGACAAAGCAGAGCTGAACAGGACTCCAAGTGGCACAGTGGTACTGAGCCCCCAAACGGCTTGCGGTGGTGAGGCTCCCGGGGCTCGAGGCCTACATACGTGCCCTTGGCAGAGGGTGTGCTCACCAGGAGGTGCTTGTGGCTGTGGCTGCTGAGGAGCAGTTCCCTACAGCTCTTGTTGGTGGTCAGGCTGTGGCACGGGGCAGGATGCTTGCCCGTGCAATGTGCCTCTGCACTGCAGCCTCACCAATCCCTCCCATCCATCTTCCCCAAGGTGCAGGACAGGCTGAATGATAAAATAAAGCTTCTGCAAAAGGTTTATTAAGCAAGACATAAGGTCAGGCTTTTAGTTACAAGGCTGGAAACGAAAGGTTACAAGCAAAACAAATATAAACACAATCCCAGCCTAAGCTTAAACAACTGGATTCCTTTTCAGTTGCCTAGTCCAGTTTCTCAGATCCTGAAGACACAGTGCAGCTGTTGGGATGTGAAGCATCCTAACTTCTGCCCTAGATCCTGATCCAACACTCAGGAGCAGGGGCTGGCAGCCTGGCTTCTCTCCTCCTCCCCTGGTACTGCTCTTGGGGTGCTTTTGCACTCTTTGGGGCTGCAATGAACCCCACCATTTTGTGGTGACCCCACTGCACACGCGGCACATAGACAGCATGCCTCACCTCTGGGATGCCAGTGCCTGGTGCAATCCCACATTTATTCCTCATACACATCTCAGAGGCTGCCCCTGACCATGCTCATTCGTCTCTGCTTCTTAATGTCCAGGCAAGGGGTAACTACCTCCTGCAGCATCACTCTTGCTTGCTGTGCACGACCCATGCAGAGTTACTAGCACTGTGCACAAAGTGCTGCACTACCATTCCTCACATGGTTTTTGACACCAAAACTGTGAGAAGAGATGACATTTAATAACATTTTTGACTTGTTTGCAAACTAAAATCAAGACTGATTAGGCCAGAAAATTCTGCTGCTAGGAGCAATTAAATGGCCGAGGTCAGCTTCGTGTGCAGTGTAAACCTGGGCTGTTGCACTAGCTCTGGTGCTGGTGTTCTTTTTTATATTAGTTGCAGCTCTACACTGAAGCACGGATCAATAAACGCTGAAAGGGAAACACATTGAGAGGGAGAGCTAAATTATGGAACAAAAAAAAATAATAATAAAGGCCCAAAGAAATGACAATCTAATGGAGGCATCCTGGATAGCTAATTCTGATAATTATTTCTAAGCAGCCAGTATACTTGGGTTTCTGCTGCAGTCCCTCTGCCTGGAGGAGTTGGACCCTGTACTGTCATCCAGCACCAGTTCATGAGGACTTGTTCCCTGAGATGCATTGTGTCTGCCATACAGCACAGGATAGTATAGCAAGTCTTAAAGAAAGAGTATTAATGGATGGATAATTGCCCACCTTGTAAAAATTTACTAGGAACCTGATACTTTTATCATTTGTCACAAACAACTCCATGGTGTAATAATGTAGGAAGTATCATTGGTGCTATAAAAAAAGTGATGGTGCAAATTACACTTCTCTTTTGCTGAATGGTGCTAAATAGCAGGGAGTTCCTTTTTTTTTTTTTTTTTATTGCCAAAATTTCAATAATTGTAGATGTACATTTGCAGGGATCGATTGATAATTTGGAAAATGCACCATCAATATTTCATTTTCTCTATTTTTTTTAAATAGAAAAAAAGCCCAATTTCACAGTGGTAAGATTAAAAAAAAAATCTCATTTTGTTTTCCTGTCTGTACAGTTAAGAAAGGAAGCTCATTTCTTGCAGCATAAAGGGATATTAATGAATAAAAAAAACATTTTCCATATTGCAGAATAAAATTTACTGTTCTAACCAAAGATATTTTATATAAATTAAGAGTTTGTTTAAAAAAAATCGAAAATGGGAACTCAATTCTAGACAATGCTTAATTTAAACTAAGTGTTAAAATAAAAGCAATAACACTGAGAATAAATTAATGAACTACAATTAAATATATTTACAATAAGTGGTTTGGTTGGAAACACCTATTCTCTACACTGATAAAATAAAACCTGCATTCTGCAAAAGCTGAAATAAGTTAAACGAAGATGCTTTTAACAAGGTTATTACTTAAGCAGTGACAGGTTTACAGATTTTAGCACCATTGGGTTTTCACAGGAGCTATAGCAAGTGCTAAAATAACACACACCTTCAGGTTCATTAAATTCACCACTGTGATGAAATAACTGATATTTTTCTATATTACTATAGTGCTGCAAAGAACTGACTATAAATAAGATACACTAATAACAACTGTTTGCAGTGCTAAAACAATAAAATAATTCTTCCAGCCTTATATGCTAAGGAAGAAATAAGTGCAAAGCAGACTGTTAGCATGGCTATATCTGGTGTCTTTTTCTCCATTGGTACTGTGCCTTTAGTAATTTATTTCTCAAAGAAGTGCCCTATAAAATGTTTTATCATTCATTGTGACAGGAAGAACTTGTTAAAAGGGTACATGAGGAGGGTGCTTCCATCCCAAAATATTTACTTTCTCATCTGGTGAAACATTTCCAAAGACTCGTTTATGTGAAGAACTGATATTTAAAAAGGAGCATTTCGGATGATAGTAAATCCCACATTATGCTCTGTTTTGGAAAGAACCCATGCTGAAAAAGCAGATTTCTAATAAATCAATGGAGTATGGCCTTTGGAGACCTGGGAGACATATGGACAGTAATAGAGTATCTCAGGTTGTTTGGTGAATGATTCCATCTGGATGAGGGCTCGGTGCTATTCACAGCCCCCTTCTCCCCTGAAACACCTTCAATCTTACCCACAGACCCTATCTCAAATGTCAGACCACCTGGGATCTGCAGCTGTCAGCCTGAAAGCAGAGCTGCTGGGTGAAAACCCACAGAGCTTGGGCTGCGGGGTTTGCACCGGACGTATTTGGTGCCTCATTCCATTTCATGTACATATATTTTCCATATATATTTGTGTACATGCATGTGTGTGCAAATACACCTATGCACACCTGAAGAATTGGGATAACTGCTTGCAGTGCCAGGTTTGGTCCCTGCAAGGGACTTGCGTGGCTCTCCTGCACTCAGGATATATAAAACCCATGTGAATGGGGAGAACCAGCCCTGGAACACTACCCAAATTTTGCAATGTTTTATCTTCCCTCTGGATAATGTGCGGTTTTGGTCTCTGGGAGCAATAAACTGTATTTCAGCAATATGGGTCGTATCTAAGCATTTGCACTGATTGCAAAATTTTCTTTCACATGTTTTAGGGGAGCTTTTGGTAATAGTGATGGTGTTGCAGTGTGGAAAACCCAGGCACAGGGTTTGATCCATCCCGCCACAAAGCCACTGTACAGAGGCTGGGAGCACGGGGCAGGAGACTGGTAAGGTTGCCAACTGCTCACTCCCTAGAGCACTGGGGATTTGAGGGGATGGTGTCCAATCCCATTTCCCGAAGCTCTTGAGGTGCATGCACAGAAGGTTAAACCTCTCCCAGATGCCATCTGAGCTCCCCACGGCACCCAGTATCTAAAATTACAAGGAGAAAAAAAAATCTCCTGTAACCTCAGCTAGAGGATTTTTTAACAGTGGCTCCATCCTTTTACACCCACCCAACATGATTCAGTCTGAACACTATCTGCTATCGTCATCCCCCACCACCACACACACATATTTGAGTGTGCAGTGTAAGCTCTGTAAGGGGTCTGCTGGGTACCCATTTCTGATAAGTGGGATGCCAACAGCTCTTTGCACCTGGGCAAAAACCTTTCAATTTCTCCACCTACTTTATAAATGCCTTGTAACAGCTCTGAAGGAAGAGCAATACGACCATTTCATTGGTGAATAAGCAGAGTTGCAACAATATTAAATGACTTCTTTGGCCTTAGGCAAAAAATAGCTATGACTGGCCCACAAATGAAAAAGATGTTTTTCATTACAAGTCCTTTATCTAAAGAGTTGCCCTCCTACCTTGATTTTATACAGCCCATATTTATAATTCTTTTGAGGAAAATGTTGGAGATATTTATTTATTTATGTCGATTTTTTTTTCAAAATGTGGGGAAAATTTGCTGGGGAAACTTGGGGCATGAGTTGGTTTAGTGTGTCTGGTGGTTGTTAATAATTCATATTTCATGTGAAAAGAAAATTGATCAGAAGCATCCTGGAGAGACCAATCCATGTTCCCTCTGCCATCAGCTGAGACAAAAACTAAACATGAGGCATGAACTGAAAGATAATGTTGAGAAAAACTTGCAGATACCCCTCCCAAGCCAAGTGGTGTGGCTGGAGAGGATGTTAAAGAGAAGAGCAGCACGGTGTCCTTTGAAGCCTTGTCATGGAGACAAGGATGTGGGAAAAGTTCCTGCAGCGAAAATGGTCAAAAGTTCTTAAAAGGAGGACGAGAGCTGCTCCGTTTCCTGAAGGCAGTGGTCCAGATCAAACAGTCCTTTGTGGAAATGTTCAAAACACACTCATCCTGGGATGAGGATGAGCTCCAACACCCGGGGCAGGATGGAAGGTCAAAGGAGGAGCACTGGGGCACTTCTATAGATGCCAAGGTTGAGGCTGTGCCAGAGCTGATGAGATGGACAAGTTCTGTGAAGTGGTTATGTTTCCTACCAAAGAAATGCTCAGAAATAATTCCCAAATGGAATTTGGGAAGTGTTTGTTAAGTTTTAATTTCATCCTAGATCCACTGATTCATCGCTTGTTTCTCTATGCCATTCTTTCATTTAAAGTAACTTCTATGTGATTAGAAATCACGTTTCTGACCCAGAAAGAGAGGAAATTCACAGTCTCTAAGGAAATGTGCTGAAGAGAGGTTTTCTGGAGTCTAAGCCTTCACTCAGTTTTTCAGGCAGGGTTGGGTCCACCCATCCATGTGTTCACTGTAGAGGGAGCCCAGGAGATGGCTGAAGGACTGGTGTGAAGTAGGGTGTGTCGTGCTCGCTGCAGGCACTTCTCGACTCAAGAGTTGCTGTTCTGGGACGTGTTCTCACTTTGAACTTGTAAGCCATCATGTACTGGTGGGTTTGTTTTCTCTTATTTCTAATATTTGAAAAGCTACACATGACTAAACACATAAATTAATGATAGATATACTCCTTGTCCATGTAAATGTGAGCTATATGTGTATATTTACATATAAAAACTTGAGTGTTGTTATCAGTCTTGGTATCCTACTTGTTAAGGTAATTGTGTCATTTAAATTCTGTCATAGTTGGTTCAGGATAGATTCATTAACTGCTCCTGTTACTCTGGCATCTGAATACCTATTTCTTAGAGGTAAAACTGGAATAAATCCCTTAATTTCCCAGGTTCTTCTGACATTTTTGTTTGGGAATAATGAGATGCTTATACTCAATGAAAAATGAGATCTCTGACACTGAAAAATACAATTGAGTTAATTGTTTAGGTACACTGAGGTGAAATAATAGAATTTGTTTTTTATTTGTACAGATTGTTTTCTGTGTGCTGGCATAAGAACTGATGTTGACTATATTCCACAAATACTATTATTATCAGCTTAAGTATATTTTATATATACATGCATATATATATATGCTTCCAACATATCAGTCTATGGGAGCAGCAGTGTCAGATTGCTGAAGAGAGCTCATTGCTCTCCTTTCCAGACTGCTGGAGGAGAAGGAGAAGAGGAAGAAACTGTATGATGAACTGACTAATGGTTTCTCTTCTTTTCTCTATTTATTTATGCATCTACATTAACAAAAGGAAAAACCCAATTGTAATAATGTTCCTCTATATTTTACTGTGTAGCTAAACACCACGAAATGCTTGACAGTCTTCATGATAACCACGACAGAGATGCCATTTTTTAAGACAGGCAAACATAGACTGCACCATCTATAGTACAGTTGCTTCTTAATATCACAGTTCATGATATCTGTGTACCGTATCCTCTAGTTTATACAACCCAGTATAGTTTTTCCTACTCTATTCATGTGGCTGCTTTTAAATAGTGGACTATTTAAAAAGGAGTCCAAAGATAGGTTTTAAATTCTCTTGCCTCGGAAGAGAAGTCATTGGCACCCTGAATCAAATATTCCCCTGTATTATTGTCACCACCTATTGTATAGTCATAAGTTCTAGGGCACATATCAATGCCAGGCAAACCTCTATCAGTGTGACCAGGGCTAATCCCATGATGACATGTTGTGGTCCAAAAGTTTTACTGCTTGGGTCCATACTAAACGATGTGTTGCCATAATACAAGTCAGTTGTTTACACCTGACTAGCGCTATATGCTAACCATGAAAAATCATTTTGCTCTTAACCTACCTGCATGAAGCACTGATGCATTTCATTGCATCTTGTGTTTCTTTTTTTCCTCAGGATGTTGGATCACAAGGAACAGATACAGGCACAGGTGACTTAGTGCAATGAACTGTCATCGTGGTTTGTCTGTCATTGGCCAGTGTATTGAGACTACTAGAGTGGGTGCCAAGTTTAAAGGTGTTTCTAAAGATTTGCCACTTTGCTGCTGAAAACTAAAGACTGGGGATGTGTCTGTTTAGGACAACCAGTAACCAGTGCTTGAAAGACATGAGCACCTAAGTACATTTTGGCCAATTTTGGTTCATTTTCTGCAAATTCTTTTAATTTTATATATAGTTTTTTTTTTTTTTTTCCAGTCTGCAAATGGCAGGAAGAACCAGAGCCAATATTTTTAGTTGTTGCTGCTCTACACCAGTGGACTTGCGGCAGTAGAGATTCCAGCATTTTCAGTTGCCTTTAAATTGTACTCCTGGAGAAACATGCAGAGATCTGCCCCATTCCCAGATTTGAATTGTTTCCACAAAGGTTTATCCTATCTCCTACACCCAACATTCAGATATCCTTCAGAAAGGGCACACTAGTCCCTGGCCACTTCCAGACAGCTGTGAGCATAGTGGTCTCTGCAGTGGTTTTGCACAAATTTTTTACAGAAGTGACAAATTTTCCTGGACGAGGATTTGGGGGATGAAAGTCTGAGTAAGAGGAACCATACTTGCAGTGGCATTACCCCACCTCGCAGTTCAGCTGGGAGCTTTTGCACATCACATAGGCTTCCTTGAGCCTATGCTGTTCACAAAGTGGAAAAAGGAATTGAAGAAGCAAAAATAAATATTAAAGCACGTAAGAATTAAATATCACCTATTTAAATAGCAATTACGCCGTTGAAAACAAGAACTCCACACCTGTACAAGAAAAGACAAGCAAGCCCAAAACATCTGTTTGCATCCACCTGCCAAGCACCTGTTTTGCTGTTTCAATGCCATTTGATTGCTGGAGATGTAGAGGCTCTTGTGAGGTAATGAGTGATTTTACATTATGCATGATTGAAAACAGGTGTTCTAATGCCGTACAATTCTATGCATGAATAATTCAGTTTGTTTAGAGCAAGATCTTTAAAAGAAGTATGGTCTTTATTTTTTTATAAATATTAAAGTTATTCTCTGCAATGTATGGTGGCTGGTCTTTTCAGCAGGCTTGCTGATGACCATTTTTGTGTAATTTTATGGGTAGGAAATAACACTGTGAAAGGTAAAAAAAATAATTATACCTAAAGCATATAAGCAATGAAACTGAAAGGTTTCTTTAGCAAGGAGGGGGAAAAAAACTTGTCACTATTTTAAGAGAGAAAAACAGATGACTTTTGGCAAAGCCTGCTTCTCAACACTAACAAAACAGCCCAAGAGCTTAATTATACGGAGGGGGCGAATGTGCCTCAGGGATAAGTAAGAGCTGGTCCATCTCTTGGTCCAAATTCCAGCTGAGTCTGAATACGTTTAAGAATTTGGATTCCCCCCCTCTTTTTCATCGTGATTATGGAAATATTTATCACACAGTTGTATGTTTTGTGCTGGTGGAAGATGCCGCAGACTCAGGTCTTTATCTGCAGACCAGTTGTCGCATAGGGAACTGCAGTATAATTCAGCCCATGCTCCTCATCATGGAGAATTCAGCTGCTGTTTGGGATCACCTCCCAGAGATTGGGAAGGTATGGTAAGTCAAACTTAGAGATGCAGCCAGGTTTGCTTCATCCCCTCTGCTTCTTCCCAACGTAACCATGCAGCTGGCATGGCCTCGTGGCTTCAGCCAGGGCAGTTTTGAGACGGGGCAAAAAGAACGAGGCTGCCAAGGGTTCTCTTGCCTCAGTGCATGCTTGCTCACTCCTTGTTTCCTCAGCTGGGGTTGTAATTTAGTTTAGTAACAGGGTTTATAATTAGTGTCAGTGATAGTGTTAGATGTTATAATGGGAAGAATCTGCTGGGAACAGGACTGAGATCTCCATGGGCACTTCCCAGAGATGTTTTGTCACTTTGACCTGTTCCCCACTTCCATTGTAGCCACTCCCACAGCTGATTTGATGCAATGCTTGAAACAAAGCTGCTCAGAGGGCTGTTAGAAGGTATTTTATACTTGACGGGCCAGATCCTGTAACTCCTGGGACAGGCAAGGTTCAAAAGCAGTGGAAGAGCCTGCCAGCCCTGCTAAGATGTGGTGGAAAATGTAAAATCTTGATGAAGGTGAACAGCATGGAAAGAAAGAGGGAACAGAAGCTTTTAGCCCTTCCAAATGGTCATGTGCTGTCCATTGTTGTTGATAAGGCAATAAAGTGAGAAAAGGGTAAGAGAGAAGAAAGGGAAATAGGGGGATGTCAGCTGCAGGACTGTTCCTGCAGGACTTCAAAGCCATGACTCTGTGACCAAGCTGGTCTAAGCATGCAGACAGTTAGGGGTTTAACTGAAGTGGATCTCAAATCTTTCAGTATTTTATAATACAGTATGTTACAGGAGACTGCAAATTAGAGCTTATAATATCCTATCCAGTCAGCTACTGAACAAGTATCTGAGGTAATCTGATCTGCCTCACAAACCATGAGAAAAATCCTCATGTAAAGTACAAAAGATGAGTTACAGAATTTTACAGAGAGGTGGGAAAATTTCTCTCAGCTCAAATCTGGGGTTCATTCCCATGAGAGATGAAATAATGTTTCACCATGTTTTGCACAAATAAAGTTGGGGAGGTTTAATAGATGCAGACCCGCAGGCCAACGGATAAACTCTTCGCCCTTTAACGCATTTGAGCCAATGCCCATGTGATCAACAATGTGGGTAATAATTGAGCTGGAGGAAAGAGATCTTAGTGGGAAGGCAAACAATGGGACAAAATGCTGTAAAATATCTGAAAAGTTTTTTTCATTTTTATTTTTATTTTTTTTCCTGAGATGATAGGAGGAATACATCCTGGTACACTGAGTCTCTGCAATAAGGAAAGCATTTCCTTTTCACTCAGAGTTGTTGTTCCTCCCTGTCAAAAGCAGAAAATAAATGAAGTCTCATAATTGTAGCATGCTGGAGGTGACGGGAAGGGAGAATGAAAAAGGATTATGTGGCATCTCTTGGAGATGCTGCTGCCTAGCCTCCTGGGGGGGTCAGCAGTCCTGATGCACATGATGGAAACTCAGTCTCCTCCAAGCAGCTGGGAGAAAAGCATCACGTCTCTACTCCTTCCCAACTGCTTCCACTAGTTCGTAACCTATAAATGTAACTTGATTAAAATTGGTGGAAAATTTTCCTATAGATCTACAGATCTCTGTTTTCTTTTTTTTTTCCTTTTTTTTTTTCTTTTTTTTTTAACTTCCCATTGATAGCTGTTCTATAGAACTTCTTATCAGATTGTTTTCAATGGATGATAAGGGCTACTTTCTGTTTTCTACCTTAAGTCTTTAAGTCCAGGACATGTATCTTTCAGAGATGCCTCCTCCTCTCACTTCCGCAGAGTATCCCCAGTAAAAGCAGAGAAGGTGCCAGCATCTTAGGTACTTTGTGATATACTCGCCCTTGTAATTGACTCCTGCGAGGGCTTAAGTGTGTGTCTTGATTATTATATGTTGGGTATCGATCTGTGAGCCAGGTCAGGTGTTTGCAGACAGGAAAAAATTTGGTTTTCTGCCTTCATTCCTTTGTGTCACACCTTTACTGCATACTGCCAGAAGGAAATGAATTTTTCCAGAAATATTGCCTATTATTGCTTATTTGCAAGCATGCCTGCATGAGCCAGGCCTTTTATGAGGTTTATAGATGAGGCACTGGTAAGATAAACGGGGACCTTTTTGTTATCTATGTTGGGGCTAAAAAGATATAGTTTCTGAAGCCTACTGAGGAACTCAGATGGAAGATGTTACATAAATCCAAAGTATATATTTACAAATTTTCATACCTTCTGTGATTTATTAGATAACAATACTTCCTGTCATCTTTACCCTTCACCTTCTTTTCCCTTGGTTTCTTTTCAAGAATTAACCAGGATCTGGTGAACTTACAGGAAATTTAACACCGCTGACCAGGAGATCTAAGACCTTGCTGTCTCCGTCGATGCTGGTAGGGGACATAGCGATGTACTTTCTCTAGGTACCAGTAGTCCCATTTCCTCAACCAGTAGTGAGCTCCTTGTTATTCTCAGTTATAATTGTGTTGAAACTGTCAAGTGTTCGTTCCACCTCTTTAATTTTGTTCTCAGAAGAAATCCTTCACTTCTTTGTATGCATAGGCTGCTGTGGCCTGGATCTCATCTCGTCTTTTAGTAACATCTTCCAGATTTGTTTTAAACTGATTAGACACTGCTGAAGAATCAGCTTCTCTCCCCCGGACAGTACAAAGCCAAGTGTTGACAGAGCTGGCTCCTAGCCATCAGCTACGTGATGACGCAGCATCGCATCTTTTGACAGCCCCAATTTCATTTAGGACTCTCTGAAATGTTCACGCACACTGAAAAATTAAAATAAAATAAATCACAGGGTGACAGGAGGGTGCAATTAAAAAAGAAGTGCCAGCTTGACCAGAGAGTTGCTTTAATTAAAGGTCTTATTCCATATCCTGGAGCACAGAATCTAAAAGTTATTCCTGCCCTTCTAATGGGGCTGCATTTTGCCTCTGAATTTGTTTTTGAAAAGCAGAAAATGATCATTTTATTGGACTACTGAGAGAAATTATGGGACATGAGGTGAGTGAATTTAAAATTCTCTCAGTAGGAATAGGAAGGGAGGGAAATGTTTGCCCCTCCATAATTTAGTAACTTCCAGTGCAGGTTAGACACAGGGACACTTGTTCCCTTTGCCCACCTGAGCATGGGGGTTCATTTAAGTCACGAGGATTGCATGTGTTGTCATCACCTAGATTCTTTGCAGGATGGATATCATCCTCTCTTGAAAAATGAGGAGGAAATACAGGAGGTTGGAACACTAAATACTATTTCTAAACTTCATTTCTCCCTAAAGGTTAATAAAGCTCACTATGAAATACATTGAAACTTAGCAAAGCTAGCTGTAGTATTTGAGTCTTCTCATCACAGTGTCCTAAGAGATGTCTTGTGGTTTGACACATAATTAATATGTTTATCTATCTTTGCTTTCTTTCCTTCTTTCTTTTTAATAACAGTCATCACCATAATAGCCAAATATAAACATTTCATCCTGTTTCATAAAGAGTCTGGTCCATTCTATTGCAACACTGCTACTTTCCCAGCTCCCACAAGTGACACGGCGTGATGCTTGAAAAAATTCTCCAAAATTTTCTCACCACTTTTGCTTGAATTTGCACTGTTTACAAACTTGTGGAAAATGTGTCTCTTTTGCTTGCTTCAAGTGTCATGGGAACACATACTGAGGTCTGATCCAGTAGCACTGCTTGGTGTTGCCTCACACTTTTCAGGGGTCCCGTAATTAGCCCACTAGGGTGTTTCAGGATACAGTGTAAAGTTACATGCTGTTTGCCAGTGTCCACGGTCCCAAACACATGGGGAATCAGGCTGGCTCCAGCATTAAAAGCAGACAAATTTTCAGACAAACATAACTAATATTTTTATTATTCATTCATGTTGAAACATTAACATGTCCTCATTACTCTAAATTATTTCATTTTTGACTTATGGTATGCTCATGGAATATTTGTAAGAATTATTGGCTTTAGCTCATGTTATTTGTAACTCACTTTTTATAGACTTGACTGGCCAGGTAATTTCCACAGTATTGTTTTTGGCTCCTTAACTGGATCCCATCCAAGTTTACAAAGTGCTTCTACAGAGATAATGGAGCGCATTCTAGCCTCCTGTGAAATGTCAGCTCTATACCCGATGTTAGATGTGCAGTGATAACCTGGGTAGAGCTGACAAATACTGTAATTTCTTCCTTGGGAGTACCAAACACCCTAAAGATATCAAAAAAAATTCTTCCAGAAGAGGGAAAAAAAAAAAGAAGCAAAGGGGAGAGAAAGAACACGAGAGAAAAGTAAATAAAAGTAAATAAACTGTTTTTAATTTACACTGAAAATGGGAAGTTAGTTGATGTGTGTAACAAACGTTTGGTAGAAAAAGTATTAAATAATTTTTTTGATGATGAGTGTAAATCAAATATTACTCCTTTTCCCCTCCCTCCCCCCCAAATAAAAAAAAAAAGAAAAGAAAAAGAAAAAAAAAGAAAAAGAGGAATATAAATGTTACTGTTATCTGGGTCTAATCAGCTGAGAAAAGCATGATGATAAATAAGAAAATAAGATTTAGTAGAAGCGTAAATTGAAAATGGCGAATAATATTTTTTTAAAAGGGGCCTACTGGAATAAGTATGTCTCTGAGGCATTTGATTTGGAATATGTAATCATCTCCTTTGAGGATATCTATGAAAGTTATTCCTGAATGTTCAGAGGTTTCTCTGCTTTTCATTATCTATTTTTTTAACAAGGGCCAGAACTGTATGCATGATTTTCTGTGATATATTCACATGGGAGGTTTTCTTGTACTGGCCAAGGACACATCGTTTACAAGAAGGTCCTGTCAAGCATCCAAATGTCTTTGCTGAAGCTTCCATTTCAGATGACCCCACCGAATGTGAGAAAACCTTCTTTTAGGGGAATGGCATCTTCTGGACAAAGTCGCATCCAAAAAGTCTATTGTGCTTAAACCCACGGCTGAAATGCCCAATACAAATTAATTTCAGAGTGGTGGCAGAAAGAATGTATTCATATTTTCTCAGGAAAGATACCATGAGGGGGCTCAACCCCTTGCTCTGTTTTTTCGTCTGTGCAGAATTACCTCCATGGATTTCTGAGAAGGTCAGTTGGATGTCTGGGCTCTGTGTTCTGGAGAAATCTGAAGAATTTGGGTCATCTTCCACTCTTGACTTAAAAATAACTTCTGTTAATGCCATTTGGAAAGCATATCTCTTTGAATATGATCTTCCATTTGTGAAGGGGGCAAAGTTTATAATTTTGGGTGGAAACCATGTGAAAGTTAGTGGTTCCATCAGGGCTCTGCTTTGAACTTTTTGGATTTGTTCAAACTCAAAAGTCAAAGTGAAACTCGGGGGATGTGAACCGATTTGAATCAAAACCAAAAAAGTGATGCGCCAGATCTCCCATGAACCAAACCCACTGGGTTCTCACAGTTCTCATCCAAACAAAAATGTACTAATATAAATCAAATACTGAACCAAATATCCTCTTTTGCTCCATTTAGCTTTCATGGAAATAATGCAGAATATTAAAAAGATCTGCTCAGTTTTGCAGCAGCAACTACCAAAATATCCTGAGATCATTTGATAGCTGGCATTTAATATCCTGATCTATTTAGTCAGTAATCTAACCCTTTCTAACTAGCACCGTTTTGGCATGCACAGCATAACCCCTTAACATCTTCGTCGGTTGTACAATTTCACAGAGAAGATCCATGTACAGTTCAGTCCTTTACATTCTTGTTTGAAGAGCCAAGAAGAGAGATTGAGTTGTAATTGGACTAAAACTGAAAGCAGTGTGATAAGCACAAAGATGGGACACTTAGCTGGTATATGAGAGGCTGGAGTACTGAGAAGATATTTAATGACATTTTTCCCTGTTGTTTACCTTGTTTTAGAACATACCATGTCTCTGAAATGAGAGAAAAGAAAAAAAAAAAAAAAGGAAAGAAAAAATCCATGTTTTGCAGTACCATCACTCATCATGTACCAAACGGTTTCTAACGCCATAAAAAAGTGCTAGTCATGGAAGAACAGCAAAGGTTTCATTCGTAACTAAGACACACTTGTTTGTAATAACGTGTGCTTTCAAATGTTGCCAAGTTGCTGAGGCTATCTCTGTCATATACAATCTTTAAATATGTAAGTGTTAAAAAAAACAAGGTAACGTAAAAGAAATGTTTTTAAAAAAGTTTGATCAGATGCTTAAAATCCAGTCAAATCAAAGACAACCTGTTTATGACCTTTCTATGCTAAAAGCTAGAAATGTCATTTTTTTTTTTTCCACAAGATTAATTACCATCACTTTGGGAGTAGTGAGCTGGACATTATTATATGATGTCAATTAATGATTAAAAAAAAGGTGGTTTGCAAATGTAGCACCATAGTCCCTGGTGCATTACATCATTTCTGAAAGATCTTAACACGTGATAAGCAGAGAACATTTTAACCTAAAAGTCTGAGTGTTACAACCTCCTTTTTGTTGTAACAACCTATGCACAACCTTTTGGCCTTGGAGTCACTTGCAATAAAATTAAGAAGTCAAAAAGAAAAAAAAATACACATCTTAGAATGAGAAGACACCCTCTTGTTCCTCTTGTTTTGCTGTCTAACAGATAACGCAACAAAATGGGTTGGTATATGCATTGAAAAACTTGGTGCTGATCTTCATATGTACACTGTTCTCAGCAAGATTCATCATCAAAATCTCATGCTTGGAGTCGTAAGGTTGCTTTGATTCAGGTATTATAAACTATATAATGTGGTTATCTCTGTGAGAGTGCCTCGAAAATTTCATATGCTGAGCTAAATTACTCCTGCACTTGCCTAGGCTCTGCTTTCCCAGATGGGGTGACAATGATCATTTTATGTGCCTTATTGAATTCACTGAAATATTTAGAAGGTTTTCTACCTATATTTTACATCTCCTTCTGTTATAACCTTTTTGCAGCAACAGTTTGATTTCTTTGTCAATAACATACATAACCTGATCCATTTTCCTAGGAGCTCTTCTCATCTTTCAGTATCAAAACACTGTAGAGGTTCCTTTGTAAATGAATGATATGCATTTAAAATACCTTTGTAATAATAAATACCACATGAACATATGTATCAAGCAAAGGATTTCAATTTTGATGACACTTGCTTCTCAAGAACAGACATTCTGGAAGAAAAAAAACGTTGCCAGCCCCAAATTGATTGACATTTGTTTACTTAACTCTCTCTTCTTGAAAGTCTGCACACCTATTTCAACCTTGAACAGTTTCCAACTGTGGTATACTGGAACATTTTTTCATTTATTAAGTTCAGTGTTGCCAACCCAAACAAAGAGTAATCAGTGATGATCCAAGCAGACCAAGCTGTCTAGCACCATACAATGTATCTGCATGCTAATTTTCAAATTCCCTCACATTTCCAGAGAACTAATGGGATCATTTTCATTCTGTTACAGCAACTCAACAGTTACTGAATCACCATCTGTGTTTTCGTTAACCTGAATCAGATATGAATTCTGTTATTGCAAGGTAGAGCAGCTTGTTTAATGATTCTTAATCTTTTCTTTAATTAAATCATGCAGCCAACCTGAAAAATCTATCTTAATGCAAATTAGGAGCTTTTTTGGCATTCGCTTACAGTAATGCACTAATAAGGTTAATTTATGAAGGTTCTCTTCCAGTCTGTACAGATGATATTTGTTCACTGCATATTTTTAGCATATTGTCCCTTTTTGTAATATTTAAAAAAATAATAATTATAAAAAAATGGTTATTTTCACTCACACAAAAGAGGAAGGCTGTGATCTGCTTATTGTTTATTAGAAAGAGCACAGAAAATGAAAATCAGCCTCTTCCTTCTGCGAGCATCTCTGTGTGTGTGCAGAGGCACAAATCGAGGACTGCTGGGTTAAACGGCCTCGGATGAGCACTCTCCTGCCTTGGGCTGCCGGAGAAAATCGGGCCTCGGCTCAGATAGGCATCTAGAAGTTATCAGGGGAGACAGAGAGTTTCTCTGAACCTTTTTTTTTCTTTTCTTTTCTTTTTTTTTTTTCCCTCATAGGTGTGAATTAATAGTATAAAGATTAAATAATTCTTGTGAAATAAGCTCGAATACATTTCTCGGTTGCACAATTTCTCCAGCTCTGGGTTCTGATGATCTCAGTCAAGAAAACCTCTGTCTTTGTGAGCATTCCTCCCAACTACAAAATTAGTTGAAAGCTGTTCAAGTTGCTGAGTAAAGAGTAAACTTTTTTTCTTTTTTAAGGTTATTTTTCGACACCCACAAGCAAACGGGGACAGCAACTGTGAATTTCGACACATGGCCTTTGCTATTTAATTGAAATCACCGAGGCTGTCTGAAAACTTTTTAGAAGAGTGATTTTACATCAGAGAATGATGATTCTTGAAATCAGGAATTATTTTCATAGAAATCTGCCTGTTTAGACCAGGAATGAGATTTCAGTTCCAGGAAAGGTCTTTTTATCCCAGCTAGGAGCTGCAAATGATCACTCCCCTTTTGCAGCAGGACTACCCAACTACAGCAGCCAGGGCACCTCTTTCTTCTCCTCTCTGTATTTCCAGCTGGAATTGCTCCATGTCTGACTACATTAACTATTTGCACAGCCCAAGACAGGAGCTCTTGCCCAAAGAACAGGGAGTCACCGTGGCTGTGACTCTCTGTGTTTAATTAAAAGGAATGGCAGGATGGAATGGCTGCAGGATGGATGAAAACTTCCTTCGAGTTCCCAGAAGCCGGGGACTGGAAACAATATCTCACGGTATTTGTGCAGTGATTCCTGTTACGTATTCTGGAGTGGCTGTGTTTCTCTGCCATGAGGAATTTTACTTTGCCCACTTTAGCATGGGTTATTGCATCTAAGTAAGTGGGAATGTGGGAGTTTTCCCTCTTCCTTTCCACCCCTTCAGGTTGGAAAGCTGTTTTCCAGCCATCAGTAGTCCTTGCTGTGTAATATTAGCACAGCGAGAACGAAAAGTAATTGCTTTCCTTCCCATTCAATTGTACCTATGTGTTCTTAAGCATATTACATGTTTCGCTTCATGCTTCACCCACTATTAAAATATGCAGATAAATGAACATCAGGATAGGAATAGTTTAATAAGAAACTATTTTCATACTGTCTTCTCTAAAAGCTATCTATATAAGGAAGTGAGAAAAAAACAACATTAAAAGAAAATTTCTGATAACAAATTTTGGACTCCCCTCCTCCACCCTGTTCCTGCCCTTTCAACTTTTCATGTACACTTAAAAATATATGACCCATCACTTGGTTCCTTTTAGCAGTGAGAGAAAATAAATATTTGTCAGTTTTACCCTAAAAAACACTATTTGGGAATGATCTTAATTGTTTTTGTTTGTTTGTTTTTCAGTTTGTTTTGGTTGGCTTTCCCTTCTTTTTCATTCTTTGGCCTGCTTTTCATGGAGTGCCAAATCTCTGGAGGACAGGGCAATACCTGGTGGTGGCTATTTTCCTTACACCCAATTACAGCATTTTCTTAGGTATTGAAGCAGTACTGGGCTCAACAAATGTTGCAGTTATCAAACTACCTCCTAATGAAGGTACTCTGTCAATCTGAGAATATGAGAATCAGAAACTGAGCTTCTGAATCGTGAAGATCTCTCCAGTAAGACCACCATAGAAAAATATGGACAAAACTAGTATTATCCAATGGAGACATCTCTACCACATTAGAAGAAATGGAAAGAATATGATCACTTTTGACACTGACAATATTGCTAGGCTAATTACCATCTCACTAAGCAGAGAAATTAAGGCAGAGAGGGTATCCTCATGATGATAACCTTTACCCTTAGCAAGCTTTGCATTTTCCCAAGGCTGAAGACAGTTTAGCCCTGACAAATCCAATCAGTGATATGCAGGCATAACCTCCAGAGATAAGCTCAAACTTTTAGGATCCAGAGGGTGAAAGTGGACTGCAATAGGTCACTATTAAAATATATACAATATAGCTTGGCCAATGCTGAAATGGCACAATTGGCCTGAAGTCACTTCAAAGTCTCCTGGCATCTGCATGTTTCCCCAATGGCTTTGTGTAGTAAAGTGTTAAGTTCTCCTGACCAGTTATGTATTTAAGGCTGCAACTTTAAAGTAAGGAATTGAAACCTTAGAGCAAAGCTGCTATTTTTAGTATTTTAAACCATTATTGACTCCTGTCAGATCAGTTTCTAGACTTATTGACTCAAGAAGTAAATATAGACTGAGAGAAAGCGAGGTCAAGTCAATATTTATCTTGCAGATCAATACATTTTGATACTAACCAAAAATTAAGCTCAATAAATGCATATATTATATACAGCAAGGTTAGGAGAGATCCATTCAGAAAATTTGTCAATTTGAAATTTCCCAACGGAGTCTAACCTTTTGGATTCAATTTCCATTTGAAATTTGGTCCCTTTAAGGCTGCTTATGTGATAGTGATCACAATCCCCTGTCACCCAATTGGGTTTCCAAACATGGTTGAGTAGCAGTGAAAGAAAAAAGGAAGAAAGATGAAGTGAGAAGTTGGTCACAGGAGTTCGATTACGGTATTGGGAGGAGGCTAGTGAGTTATGGCAGTGCACAGATGTGCCAAAAGAAGCAGGATGGGGACTAGAGCAAATATGTAATGTGATATATGTAATGTAATGCTGTAATGAAAATATGAAGAAAGGATGGAAGAATATGGAGGTGGACTTGTGGGAAGATATGGTACTGGCTAATCGCAAGAGGGCTCAGGAGTTTTGCTTTGCAGCAAACAGTGTGCAGTGGTGGTGCGCATTATGACACACCGTGGTTCTCAAAGGATGTTCATTTGCAGTTGTTCCCAGTGCAGCCTGGCAGCATACAGCATCAATATTCCTGTAGCTGGGAATTACAGTTTGTTGTTTCCATGTGTCCCTGTACTGCTTGTTTTGATGCACGCCTGTCACATCAAAACCACCCCCCCCTGCCCTTGGCTTGGCCATCAAGAGCTGCTCTTCTGGTTCTTTGTGGCCCTGTGGCTGGGTTGGGCAAGTCCTGGCCTCTTCTGAAGGCATCACCTGGCCCCCTTGGGATGTTACAGTTTAGCTTCATGGGCTTAGGCCAGTTTTGAATGCACAATATCAGGATAGAGTAGAAGTGAGGACAGAGAAGGGGATCTTCACTGCAGGAGACCTAGGAAGCTGGGATTATCCAGCACTGCATGTTGGTGGCTAGTGGTGGTGAGCACTTGTCTCTTCTTTGTCCCCTAGTCCCTGTACCTGCAGTGCCACGTCTGCCCCATGCTGCAGGACCCTGAGGACAGATGGGGCCGCCCTGGTGTGGCAGCAGAGCGGGCTGCACAGCACCCAGCCTCCTGCCCGGGGCCAGCTGCAATCTGTCCCTGCTCCAGCCTCTGATGTGCTACCTATTTTGAGGACATTTTCCTGAACATCTTTTAAGCTATGAATCTACCCTTTGGGGAAGACACATGCTCTAATGAAATGAATTTCAAACGTGTGTCAGGATATATGTGAAAGATTTTCAAGAGACTTTTTTTTTTTTTTTTTTTTCTCCTAAAGCTTCAGAGGACATCCTTGGATGCTTTTGTGCCCCAGATAACACCAGTGACCTCCCATTTACATAGCGCCTCTCAGCCCAAAGGATCTCCTGACGCTTTGCAAACTTGGCACAAGCTTCTCTCCATGCTCACATATCACTTCACCTAGTGCTGGAGTCCGGCCAGGTCCTGCAGAGAGGAGCACAGCACCTGATCGGCAATGCCCACAATGCTGCACAGCCACTCAGGGCAGGGAGCGAGCAGTACTTTCTCCAAATGAAACTCCAGGCAGAGTTTAGGCAGGCTGAATGTAATTACCCAGACTGGAATTTGGCCAGAGCACTGCAGGTATAGTGGATAAATTCCCTGGAAAAGCTGGGAGCGTGTTATCTGAAGGAAAGGGCATGGAAATGATTGCATGGTTCATGCCTGGTCAGAAAACACTATTCTTGTCTTGCAGCTCATCTGGAAATAAAATAGGTTGCAAAAATAAAATCTGTGCTGCTATGCAGAAGTCTTCCTCAAGATTATTTTAAAGTGAATGGAGAAGTGAAATGATATACTAATTGGTAAAATATGATTTCATTTGAAGTAAAGTGGAGAGACTCACCAAATATAGTTCTGCAAATGTAGCAAAGTATGTTTCTCATCCAGCATAAAAAGGTGCCATTTGTTTGATATCAGTTTGATGAATTATTAATTTTATCACAGTTAAGATGACAGCTAATATTAGAACATTGAATTATTAATTTTCAAATGTGGCAATAAAAAACCAGAACAAACACAAACTGAGTCACATTTTAGGTATGAGTTGACTTGCTTACATAATCTGTTTGAGAAAACAGAACAGCAGAGACAAATATTTAAATTTTGCCAAGCAAATGCTTCTACCTTCGAACTTCAGGTATGACTTTTAGCCTTACTTTAGAAATAATATTCCCTCATGACTCACCAATTTAAGTTTATTGGATATCATACACCCTCCCTATCTGTAGGCCAGAACAGAGTCTCTGTGTAATTTGCTTGGCTGTGAATGTGGTTTTTGGGGTACTCAGGCCAAGGAATAATAAGGAAGCATGTATAACTTTTGTAGAGCAGCCATCCAATTTTAGGACGAGCAGGTTGAAAAACGTAAGTTATTTGTTGGGAGTAGTATCTGGTTTAGTCTTTTGCCACTCTTCTTTCCTGCTGTTATTTTCACCATTGCTTGTCATGTGACAGGGGGTAAATAAGCACTTCAGGGCTTGCTTCCTTAAAAATGTTTCTGTGAGATTTCAGCCTTAAGAGCCAGCACGGGATTTATCTGGTTCCACTGCTGCCCTACAGGCTAATACTGATTTTCCTATCAAATGTCTTCTTTGCAAGTATTCTTCCTTCCCATCTCTCCAGATGAAGATGGGAGCTTCGAAGTCTTCCTTATTCCATGGCAAAATAGTCAACAAAAGATTTCCAAATGTCATACTTTTTTTTTTTTTTTTTTTTTTTTGAGAAGCAGAGAGTAGTGCAATATTGTCCCTGAATGTGAGCAAGGGTTTGAAAATGGTCACAACCTGTGAGCATCAGGGATGCTGACCAGTGTAGGTGGATTTTTGAAGGCAATATTCCCAGGCAAATGAAGAGAAACAGCTGTCTGTCCCCAAGCCTCATTGGGAATTAATCCAGCACAAAGCTGGATTAACTTCTATTAAAAAATGGAAAAAAAAAAAATGAAAAGAAAAAAGCCCACAAACTTGTATTCCACTGCCACATATGGCGATTATTTAGACTACAAATATTAGGCAGGGCTAGCTGGTTGGGTACTAGAAAGAGACTCATTTAAGTCGCTTATTTTTATCCTGATGAAAAAAATGGGGTGGGGGCAAAAAGCATCTGTCACCCATCTGAGTTTGGAGAGAGCCTGTGCTACGCTGAGAAATGCAGGAAGGTGCCTGAAGATCGCCAACGTGCTGCAAGGTTGCACAGAGCCATCGAGGAAGTGCACAAAATGCTGCAAGGCAGCAAGGCAGCCAGCGGTGCCCAGGACGTGTCTGCTCAAGGCCCTCCACTGCTGCCGTACTTAAACCTAAGCACTGGTTGAAAGTGGGAGGTGAGGAATCAGAGCTAGAAAGCAGGTAGCCCTTAAAGTACAGCTTGCATAGGAAGACCGAAATGCATAAAATAAAAGTTCCTCACACCTGGTGAACTTGTTTGGTGCCTGGATGGATGTTAACTTACTGTGAGTTCTCCTGATAGCTATTGCAGCAGCAAGTATGTGGTAAATATTCAGATGGTTTACAGGTACAGTTGTTACTTATGGTGCAGGTGCATTAAAAATAGCATCTGCTGCAGATGTGTGAATACTCACAGCAAAATCCAAAACGTTGGTTGAAGTTTTTTTTCTCTGAACAGACTCAGTTCAAGAGGAGAAGAAAGTAAGCTTTTCAGTACTTAAAGTTGGCTTATAAGAAAGATGGAGAGAGACTTTTTATGACGGCATGCAGTGATAGAACAAGGTGTAATGGTTTTCAACTGCAAGAGGGTAGATTTGGGTTAGTTAAGAGGAAGAAAATCTTCATTATGAGGGGGGTGAGGCCCTGGAACAGGATGCCCAAAGAAACTGGATGCTCCATCCCTGGAAGTGTTTAAGGCCAGGCTGGATGGGACTTTGAGCAACCTGAACTAATGGGATGTGTCCCTGCCCACGGCAGAGGTGTGGAACTAGATGAACTTTAAGGTTCCTTCTAACCCAAACCATTCTGTGATTCTGTGATTCCATAGGTTCCTCTTGATTCAGCGTGTATTGACCAAAGTCCCTTCTGCAGGGAGATGGTGGAGATGCTTCCTGAACATGATGAATGACTCACTTTTCCACTCACTGCTGTTTCATTCTTATTTTTTTTTATTTTTTTTTGTTTTCAACCTGAGATGGGGAAGCCCGATAGCAACTGCTTCTCTCCTTCAAGAAGAGGTATGGGTTTAACAGACCTTTCTACTTCAGTGTGACTTTTGAGGTTCTGAGTCCACCTTGGGAATAGTAGTGAGCCATGTTTGCATTTCGTTCATTTTTGGATTTACACATTCTTGCACAAGAGACCTTTTCTTACCATGCAGACTAGGTAGCAGTTTAAAATAAAATAAAATAAAATAATAAAACACAATAAAATAAAATAAAATAAAATAAAATAAAATAAAATAAAAATAAGCAACTGTTGGTTGTATCAGACTGAGTTTCAAGATCTGTCTGTCTGTGCACAGCCCAAATCCCAGACAGCTCAGCTCAGTGTTTGTACTATCTAATGGGCATTACATTACCCCAAATACCTATCTCTCCCATTCAGCAACTGTTCTCATAGTGGACCCCAAAACCTTTTTAAGGGTTCTCCTCTCCATGACCTATCTCAATAGGAAGAACTGGAAAGAATTGAAAGATAACCCCCTCTCACCACCTTTTAAAGGTGATTCTTAGTATGCGGTTTTGAATTTCTCTGGTTTCACACATTGCTGGTTATGTTGCCTATTATAAAGGATTCAGTAAGACACACTTTCTCCCAGTGGTATTTTATTTTGACACATCTCAAATGAAAATACAGCTCATTATTTTATACAGAATTCAAATATGTTGTCACCTGGTTTTCCTGCATTGAAATATGATTCATTTTTGCTGTAGGTACATGAAAAAGCAGAATGAGTTTGTAATAAGCCTATTTAGTAATTTATTTATGTTTTTTTGTTCATCTGAAAATGGGGCAAATGTCAGGCTTTGTCTTCTTTTAAAATGTTTTTGTGTTCAGAATACAAGCACTCTCTTGTCTGCTCCTGTTGTTTTCTTTATCTTTATAGTTTGGGTTCTCAAGAGGCATATGTAAATTTTCATAAATGTGGTAAACTTTTCAGAAAAAAATGCTCAGAGACTTTATTTATTTGAGTTTTAAAATATTATTTATCAAACCCTGTAATACATCTTATATCAACACTGCAAGGACAGGGTAGCCCTTTCAGATCAGTCAAAAGCTGAAACCTTTTAAAGGATGCAGATTAGGGCTTGATTAAAAGAAAACTAGTATTAGACCATTTCTGGTGAAGTTTCTGTGGGCAATACAGCAGTTAATGTGGGGCCTGCTAAGTAAATCTGTTTTGAACATTTTTTTTCTTTCTCTTTATGAAATATATAATATGTAAATCATGAAGACTTGGCCCAAGTGGGTGTGCCAGTCTGTTAAGATCACCTGATCCAGAAGGTGTTTTAAATTATGGGAAACACAAGAGATCAATACTTCTCATGACATCTCTGGCACACTGAAGAAAAAAATAGCAAAATAATATATTTTTATATTTTAAATTTCAACAGTATCCAGTCCACATCTGAAAAAGAAAGCCCATTTAAGCTTTTGATTAACCAAAACCAACATTGAAGAGGTGGCCTCTGATCTGCACGTTTGAATTTCAGTCTTGGAACAGGCTGCAGAGGCTGGATTTAAAGTTTGAATTTTGTTTCATTTGCAGGAGAACGGAAGAGCTGGCAAGCAGAGACACTACCAGTGCTTTGTGGAAGCCGACATATGAATTTGTTCTACAAATGTGCCAGGGACACACTGATCCAACAGTTAGATCACTTCCAGAAGACATGGAGTTAGATCTCTGAGCTCACTTCCAATTCCTTCCAATTACTATCCAATAAAAGAAAATTTCTGAATAAAGTAAACCAGGTAATTAATTATAGCACTGAGTGGTATCCCAACAAGAGCTCCCAACTTCAAACATAAAAAAATAAAAAAATAAGCTAAAATACCCTAATCCTTAGAACAGAGAAATTTCTTCTCATCAGTTTTGAGAACTTGAGGTTTCAAACGGGTTTTATATTTGTGTGATCAACTAAAGTGAGACAGAAGTAACTGAAATGAGCTTTGGTGGTAGAAAGGTGGAGGAGAAGGGTCTGCGGGAAGGACAGAAAGGAGAGTTAAATGGGTACAGTAACTTCAGCTAAGTATGTGTAAGGCAGAAAACTTTTGAACATTATGCAGGATGACTCAGGCTGAATTACTGCACAAGAAGAACTTTTTAGTCCTTTTCGTTTATTTTGTATATATAAAAATGCCTTACTCCTAATATATCATGAACCAGAGTTCCTTTTCTGCATTACTGTTGAAGACTGCTAACTTTAAGGTCTGGAGTCTCATCTATGTTTCTATTCTTGAATCTAACCTGTCGATAGCAGACCATGTTAGAAAAAGAGGTCCCAAGGAAAAAAAAAAAAAGTACATTAAAAAATTCCTCCTTTGCTGGGATGAATACAAGGGAGGAAAAGTGTTCTTACAAAAAAAAAAAAAAAAAAGAAGAATTGTGTGGTGATTTTAAGTATGGTGTGAGAAGGAAGGACATATGAGCTGCAAAGAGCGAAACAAAGATGAATTATGTGATGTGTTCAGGCTGGGAGTGTGCTTCACATGACAGCAGTAAGGGAGGAGAGGTGGAGATTAAAAAAAAAAAAACACACAACAACATAGGATCTGCTTTGTTCCAAGCCATTAATGTCACCTAGGTAGTAAGCCTTCCTATGGTGCAATTCATTCATTATCATATGAGGAACTTCATGAAAAAAATCTTTTAGGCATAAAGGGATAACACTCCTGTCCTCATCCTTGTTCATCAGCTTCTTCCTTTTCCTGCTAACGCTCCTCTAGCTCACTCCCTTTTGTACTTTTCCTCAAATAATCATATTTTTGTCATAGTGATTGCTCTATTGCACAGCATAAACCTTTCATCAAATCCTGTAGTGTTCCTCAAACCTAAAATCACGCTTGGCTTTCAGTCTCTTTTTTCCTTGCACCATGCCAGATATGGCTTGCACTCAATATTATCAAACTGTATAGTCCTTGCTGCTGGAGAGAAACACCTCTGAGCTCACTGACTTCCATTCCCTTGTTGTTTTGTAGCTAATTATATTTTCTGATGGTTCCCAGTTGCTCATGATGCTGCGGACATTCTTTTTTTTGCATTGTCGCCTAAAAATTATCTGTCTTATTGTGAATGTTTTAATATCACCATAACTAAACAATTAATTTCCCTTTCCTTAAGTGATTTAAGTGATTGTGATTACTTAAGTAATCCTTACGTGTGATCCTTAAGTGATGGTGATTACTCTTGAAGAGCAGAATGCTCTGAGCTTTTAATTCCAGTGTGAGGACAATTCTATGATAGCTGGAATAAAGCAAGTATCTACTTTCAGTTAGGTTGTATGATATGACATTATCTTACACGCACTGTATGGTTTGGGTGAAGAAGCTACATCAAAACTTATGGGGTTTTCATCATTGTACAAAAGGATCTGAGTTCTTTGGCTACAGAAGGCAGTGGAGCCCAGCAGGCCAGCGTGGGCTGATGCCATCATAGCACCTACTGTACCCTTAACCCAAACCTACAACGACCCAGGGCCATTGAAACACTGGGATCCTATAGGGACCTGCTTGGCCACCCCATTTGGGATCATTTTTTGCAGGATGGGATCTTGGTCTTGTGTGAAAATTGTTGACTGAAAGAATAAAGCTCTGCTGAGCATCGGCTGAGTAGGTTTTCTCCTTTCTCTCCCTTTTCCTCTTTTTTTTTTTTTCCTTTACTTTACTTAAGGAGGGTGGAAGAGGATTGACCAGAAGCTGCCCCAATGCTGGGAGTGTAGGAGCTAGGAAGCAAGATAACCATCTCCTTAGTGACCTGATCAGCCTGTCTCTATAAGGACAACAAAAAGCAACAGAAATGTCAAAGGGGATGAACAAATTTTCCTTCCCTTCACGTAATTTTTTCTTCCTTTTTTTATTCCCCCCTTTCTATTGTAGCTGGAAAACGTTTGAGATTTCATCATCTTCCTAGGTTGATAGCAAGGCCCTTGTGATCCAGCTGTGAGTCACAATTCCCAGCTGGGTGTCTCTGAAGAGAGAAAAGGATCTCGGATGTGCCCCTGACACCCGAGCAGTGCAGGCCAGGAACATCTGTCTGCTCCTTCCCTTTATTCAGACTGTCCTGAAGAGGAGGGAGGCAGGCAAGTAAGAATATGAAAGGCAAAGGATCAACTGGCCGTGTTACATTAGCCAACCTAAATAATTCCTCTTGGCTGTGGAAACAGCCTTCCCATCCAAAGCTGCCTTTTTTTTTTTTTTCCCCCAAACAGGAACAATTTATCTCCACTTTTGGGCAGGTTTCTTGGCCGTGGGCCAGCTCTCCCCATCGCCTCTCCCATGCTGTTTCCCGGCGCCCCTCAGTTGACCTTACCAAGTGCCTCAGGGACCAAACTTTACTGAATAGCAAAATCAAAATATGCAAATGAAGCTCAGATTATTACATATATAATCATGAAAACATTTTTTCCTACACTATTGCCCGTGCCCAGCTTCCTGCCCTACGATGCTGAGTGCTTCAATGCTGTATATAGCTGTTGAGCTGAAGCACCCGAGGATGGCTCTGAAGCAGGAAGAGTTCAATCTGCAGGCTGGTTTTCCAGACACTTTCTTTCTCATTCTCCGCAAGATAGTTGATATTCCTCCGGATTTTGCTGTTATTATTTGGGTGTCTCTACTTCACAGCGAAGGGTAGATGAATGCCTCATGCAGCCTCTTCAGTCCACTCTAGTTCTATTTTAATCTGAGAAGCCTGTGCTACTTCGATAAATGGGTGCGATTCATGCCAAAAGCTCAGTCTTTCTGTAAAGTTAGACATCTCAGACTGAAAAATAAGTAAAAGGTAAAGTTTCTTGAAGCAGTGCAGGGAGCTGAGTCCTGCCATCAGATGTAGAGGGTATAAAGTACACATCCTGAAGGGCACTCTCCTTCAAAGGAAAAATAGTGACATTTACTTGGGCATTTTTATGAATGAGAGGATGCATATTGTGAAATCCTACCACCTCAGCAGTTCCACAGGCATTTAAAGTCTGAAGCCCAAACTCTCTGCATAGCCAATGACGAAAAGTATGGGATCTTGATGAAGGATATGGAGGAACGCTAGTCTGAACACACCTACTTTTTATTATGATTCCAAACTCTTTTTTAATTTATTTTTAATTAAATATACTGCATTTTGATGCATATATAATTAGAAAAATATGTCACTATTATTAGAAACAAAACAATATTTTCCACTAAAATATCCATTTTAAATCTGCAAGGGAAAAAACTTGAACTTCAATGAATTTTGTAATTAATACAGCTCTGCACAATTTATGATATAGCCAGCAAATAATTGATTTACACAGCAAGTCCAAGCACATAAGGAAACCCATTGCCCAAGAGCAGTCTCTGCACAGTCCCCATGAAGTGCTCAGCCGCAGAGTGTCATGAGTTGGAGAGCAAGTGGAGGGGAAGCGTCATCTGCAATATCTGAACAATGAGCAGAGCACCTCACCACAAAGTCAATTACCATTTCAAAGCAGCCATCCTACATGCTCAGGAGCCAGATGTTGGCATTATGATATTGTGATATTAATTTAAAGGGAAGGTAATTTTCTTCTTTTTTTTTTAATGTTGACTTTCTGGGAATTAAGTAGGATATTTTCAATGTAGTTGAAAAAAGAAGCTACATCCCCCAAAGCCAAATGTTCTTGTTTCCTGTTTGGCTCAAACTCTATCATTTCTCTCTGGAAGAAGCACAAAATGGAAAGCCCAAATGAATCTCAGAGCATGTGGTTTCAGGTAAAGTTCCAGTTCAGCTATCTTTCTAAAAATATACATATACCTTTTCAGCTGTTTCACTTACAAAGCCTATATATAATTTACCTCTATAAAGGAAGACTAATAGTGAAATAATCAAGTTTAACAAGGAAAATTTGGGTGACTGAGGTTTAGGACATGTAGCATTGACTCTTTTGTTATCTCCTAAATCACATATTTAAATCTAGTTTTCGTCTCTTATGACCAAAATCCCTGCTGACTCCTCACTGGTCTAAGCAGATTGACCTGAGAGTCTCGATGCCTCTCCTAGATGGTTTGTGTCCTCATCCCCAGTGCCAGGAAAAATCCTTTCCCTCTGTGTTTCCTTGTTAGCAATACTGGTACAGAGGCCAAGGACTGACAAGTTTTCTCTTAACCATAAAACCTTCTCCTCCAGCAGGGAAAAAGTGAAATGATTGACAAAACTTTTGATATTGTTTAGTTATTTGGTACGGGAAACTGGAAGCCAGCATCCCAGAAGCCTTAAATACTCTATAAACTATGAGAAGAAAAAGAAAAAAGAAATAACTTTTATTATTATTATTACTGTTATAGAGTACATTTATAATATATGTTTCACTTAAACTAATACTTTATAAATGTATCAGCCACTGCATTCACCCAGCAACATTTGTTATTTATCCAGTTGGACATACTAATTTACTTTTATCAAAATACTTGAGAAATAATTGTCTTACCTCTCTTAGGACATGCTACAGGGTTTATTCTCTCCTTACTATCTAAGTAGCTATAGTCATAAATCCTCATGCATTGAGAGCAGAATAGGCTTTATATTCTTAGCAATTTCTTATGACTTCTAGGCTTTTATCCGCAAATCCTAATTAACCATTATTAAAAATAATGTGGTCTTTCTACTAAGTGAGATATACCAGCAGGATAAGATGTGATGTGAAAGTTCCAAGTATCATATAACATATTTTTGCTACTTTACTTTTCCTCCTTTATTAGATATTTCTAACATAGTACTGCATTTTCACCCAAAGTGACAGGATTCAGTAGCATATATTTTGCAAACTGACAAAACAGAGCCATTGGATTTAGATTTCTAATAATCAAACAGCCGTACTACATGACTGTACATGTCAGAAACTGAAGAAAGCAAATTTATACACAACAACATGTATTTTGTGGATAGCGATAACCCACCCAAATCTAATTTAATCAAATATTTAAAGAGGTAATAATTAATTTTTAAAGAATTGAAGTGAACCGTAACTAGGAAGAAATGTTATTGTTTATTTTTAATGCCAGAACTGTATTCCTGATGCATTTTTAATATTTTATTAAGGCAGTAACTTTCATACTATATTTTTTCAAGTTTTTATATTTCACTGATTTTTTATGGTTTTTTGTTTTTTTTTGTTTTTTGTTTTTTTCAGAACAAAGGTAAAATATTCTAGGAAAACTTAAAACTTGAAAAGATACATTCACTGAGGGGGTTTTGTTAAAACTAATTAAATACAACTAGAAATATTTTTAAACAAGCTAAGACAGCACCTGGCTGTGCTGGGTAAGGTTCTTCTTTCAGCCAGTGACTGTCCCCGTTCCATCAGAAACTACTTTCTATTATGTTTTTGCACAGAACAGAATAGATCATTCTTACTTTATAGAAGAGGTATTTGCAAGAAAGGTTTTAAACCCCTTTGCCTTTTGAACCTGTATTCTGCTCTGCCTTGGTCTTTTTTTTTTTTTTTTTTTTTTTTTTGATGAAGTGTCTCTCACATTTTGAGCCTTTCATACTCAAAACTGTGGAAGCCTGTTTATTGCACTCTGGCTCCAGCCCTAGTTAAAGGTGTGAACTACCAAAGTGGAAGGGGGCACATGCACATTAACACTGCTGTGGAAAACATCGCTTGACAGATGGATGCATGTTAAATGGATGTTTGAAGAAAGGTGTTTGCAATAAAAATCTTGAGTATGGCATCAGAGGAAGACCACACACTATTTTCCAGTTTTATTTCTGTAATATATAACGGTCAAGCTTGTTGTAGTCCCTATGCTTTTTACTGTCACTTACTTTTCTGTGTTATTCTCAGGCAGCTTTGTACAAGGGTTCAGACGCCATCTATAAAGATATATATGAATGTATACACTTGCTTATATTTGATATTTTTTTACCAATATTTTACATATTAATATCTGTGCATTTAGTTTATAGACTGGCTGTTGTCAAGGATCTTCTTTGGAGTACGAAGATCTGAGAAAACATGGTATAAATTGTCGGTTTATTCAATGAACAAAAGGGTGCGAGGATAAATCGAATTTCTTCAGTTTCAGTTACCAATTCTTGATATTCGGGGGATAAAGCAGGTGCTCTTAACACCACCCAGCTATGGAATTTGTAATATGATGTACAGATATACCCTCATTTGGGATTATCTGTCTCTGAGAGCTGAAGTGTTTAAATACTGATTGAGAATATACAAACGGGATTAGGTACAGCCAAGGTCATGAAAAATTCTTTCCTTTTTTTTAATTTTTAATTTTTTTGGGGGGTTGGTTGTTTTTTTTTGCAAGCAGCAAAGAAGCAGACTGCATATGTGTCAGGGAAGTGGAGTTGCAGACAAGAAGATCTCTGCATATCTGCTACTAAGGAGATTGGAGCCCTTAGCTGTTCCCTGGACAGATAATAGGACTTTTTAGGCAGAGCACTGCATATTCTACCTTTGTTCTTTCTTTGTTCTTTTCCCAAAATATTTCTGATTCAACCATTTCCTGCCGACACAGGGAACTTCTGTGCCTTCTGACTTAGGCTGAATTAGTTTCTCTTTATGAACAAGCAAGAGTGACTTTTTTTTTTTTTAAACAATTTCATAATTGCTATTTTTATTTGTTTGCTTCTTTTAGTTTTCAAATATCCAGTCTAGGAAACCTTCCACTTGTGATTATCAAGAAAAAGGTGTGAATCGTAACTACATAAAGTTTGCAACCTTTAGATTCAAGCTTGTTCATATAAATTTACAAGTATGAAAGGACACGTCATCAGACCTTGGGGGAAGAGAACCCACCCAAATTGTCAGTGATTTCACAGTCTGTAACTGGTTTGTTCAGCCTTATTGAGACCTCCTTATAAGCTGTTCTTGTGCTATGACAATAGATTGTTTGCAGATTCTTAAAATGTCCTGACTTGATGGAGAAAAGGGCATTTTTTTTTCCTTCGCAAATAACACTTGACTTCAAGAGGAACATTTGAGGCTACACAACCACAATAGGAACATTCGCACCCACAGTATGAGTGGTTCAAAAATCCTGTCGTCTCTCTCAGGCCCAGCTCCAACAAGCACTTACACACATGCTTAACTTTATGCACACGAGTAATCCCATTGATTTAATGGGATTATTCCCATATGTGTAGTTACACACACATAAGTGTTTGCAGGATTGGGGTCTATTTCTCTTGCAATGGTTTGAAACCTATGGAAGAAAATACTGTATGCAAGTTAGATATTATTTAATGGCCACACATTACACATGAATATTTCTGCTGAAATCAGTGAGGCTGTGCCAGTTTGTGCTGGCTGAGAAACTGGCCTCTTCTGTTTGAAGTGCACACTCTCTAGATAGCCACAACACATTTGTGACTATCACAGCATAGAAAGGCGAATGAAGAAATAATTACTAGTAAAAATACCAGGAGAGAAAATTCTCCATGTCTAGAGGCTACTGTATTCTAAAACTCAATTTATAACTTGACAACTGCATTTAGAAAATGTTCCACTATGTGTAGGATATTCTGCTCTATAATGTAATAATTTCCATCTATTTCAGATATGTAGAAAGGTTTACCTTATATATATATATAAATCTGTATACACACAGATGTATCGCAGAAAAGTACTTCCAAGCATAAGAAAATTATGTATAAATATAGATGTTTGCATGCATGCAAACTTGCATGCACAGGATAAGCACTTTGACAAAAATAAATTTGGGAAAAATAACTGAACTTAGAGTTGCCTCTGACTTGGATAGTTTACTTTTAATTTGGAATTCTGCAGCCAAGATATTTTTAAAAAATTTAAGGCAAGTAACCATCTGCCATAAATGATAGAAATTGAATACAAATAAAATAGTACTTGTAGTACTCCAATGGAAATCACATGCCAAACTTATCCACAGTCTAGGCAGCAGAAACACTTTTAGATGTCAGGAACAAAAGCAGGGAAAGGAGTTGGTTTGGCCAGGACATGTTTTGCTGTGTGTGGTGTATCTTCTTGGCTGGCCTGAACAACATTATTAAGCAATTTGGGCTGGAGCATCATTATGCTCTATGAAGAATTTAAAGAAGATCTTGACTTGAGTGTGTTGCAAGAGGAGTCATGCTGTGCCATTGGGTATAAAAATAAAATCAGTCTTATGCCACTGGCACATTCGAACACCTAGTGGGATATGCCGGGCATCAATGTTCAAGGTTTTATATAAGGTAACAGCTGCTTTGGTCAGGCAGTTAATTAAATGTGTTAATTTTCCATACAACCAACAGTAGTGACAACAGATCAAAGTGGGATTTTATGACATTTCAGGGTCCCCTTATGTGATCACAACGATGGATTGCACCCACATCATCTTTCACATCCCTTCACTGAATGACACTGCCTTTCCCCTTTGGAAGCGGCTTCAGTCAGTCTTTAACTCAGTAAATAGTGCAATGGTAATGCTTTGGTACTGCTTACTGAATATTGCCAGTTGTCCCAACTCCAAACTTGAAAGGCTGTTTGGGCTTATTCCCATACTGATGTTGGTTTAGTCAGAAGATGCATCAATTCATTCACAAGGCTCAAGTATTTTTATTTTTCTTACTCCTGCCTTTCCTTATTAGAAATGTTCAATGAGCAAATATGTAGAGTGAAAATAAACTAATACAATATTTTTGCATAGATATTGTATTCATCATATATAAAATTACAGAACATTATTTCCTTGTTCTTAATAGTTCAGCTTGTTGCACAACATTGCAAGATGACAAATTCAACCTTGTCTGTAACATTGCTGCTTTTATAACACAATAACTCAAATGCATCCAGAAAGAGAAGGTAAATGGGGACGATTCATGGAAAGGACTAGAAAATATTTTTAGAAATATTGGACTGACAAATATGCAGCCTGAATAATATAAATGAACTGAACAAGTTTCCTCACCACCAAATGGATAATACGCCATGAAGAAATGTGGAAGAAATGTAAAGTGCCAAGTTAAGCATATAAGGACTGACCAAAAATGAGTCATACTCCCACACATTTGGCTCAGAATTTGAAATATTTGTTTTTAGTTGATTGGGTAGCCACTAAAAGTACATAGTAAGTTTTGTTTGAATTTGATCTGTCACTTTTTTTTTGATGGGTGACAATGATTTTATGACATATGTCACATACTGTCACATCATTCAAAACACATTAAGTCATGCTCTATACAATCATTTCTGAAGGCAATAATGCTATTCAACATGACGTGACATGACGAGATATAACGCAATTCAACAGCTGAAAAAATAAAGGGAAAATTTTGTAGGTGTGACATGGATTCCAGAAATTACATTGTAATGAATCTTAGGAAGATCCCAGGAGCTAAGTTTTCAAAATAGGTCCATTGCCTGACTCGTGTCTTTAGGAGGATGAGATCTGAATTACTCCATGCACGAAGGCAGTTGGTAGACACTACAGACATGATAGCAGTCTGTCATTGGGCTTTGTGGCACAAATTAGTTCTTCAGGAAAAAAGTGTTGGAAAGAAGAATCTTATGACAAGACGAACTGCCTATGGCTTGAAAGGCTGTATATCTGTGGGTGGCTTAAAGCATTTAAAATGTCTGAAGTCTGGAGAGATGTCCTAAGTAGAACCCATTCAAAAAAGCCAAGTTTTTGCTGGTTGTGGTCTTCCAATGTAATTAAAATAAAGATGTCAGCAGTCTGTATGAACTCTGCTCGTTTCCTAAAGATGATTTTCTTTCCTGCCTTAGGACTATCACGATTACAGTGTTTGTGTTGTATACAGTGTCATGATGTTTGTTATTCGTCCCTTCATCTGCAATTCGTCCCCGATTGCAGTGAAGCTATCCTACTTATATACTCAAACAACCTTTGGCTAGATCAACAGGAGGATACCTCTTTTTACATGCCAAAAGTATCACCTAGGCACAAAATATAAAGTCTGACAGAAGGATGAGAACTGCACTGGAAGATCCCAAATTCCTCAGCTAGCCAGGTTGCACCATAAATATTTTCCAAGTCAGTAAAACTTCCTTAGCCATGCAGACAACCAAATATCATGTGCCTGCTGTGCACATCTGAGTGTTACACAGCTCCCTACCTACACCTGTGTGATCAGAGTCTGGATACTGCAGAATCAGAGTTGGAAGCTGAAGACTACCCACACTGAAATTCTTCTTTACCTGCATACCTGCAATCACTGACCTGAATTTAGATTTCTTGTTTCCTAAGATAATTCCTGAGAAGGGACTCTGTGGCTGGTTTCTCCTCTTTATTTTCTGATATTTTCTTAATCCTTCAAAACTTCCATTGGAATTTTTCTGGCTTCCATATCTTAACAATAAGCAATATAGTCCTCATACACCAGTGCATAAGATACAACTTCAGTGGGAGAATCAGAATAGCTGATCACTAGGGAATTAGAGCTCTCATGCATGTTTGGAAGGGGGTCAGAAGGCCCTTTGACTTCAGCCACTAATTCTTAGATTTGTTGCTAACCACTGGACATTGCAAATGAGGCACATAAGGCCATACTCATAAGACCTGACACGATGTCCAAAAGGGTTCTTGTGGCTCTGAATCCAAACAGAAAGATGGACCCAGCTTTCTGAACTTATTTGCCACCCTCTTTTCAGAATTTTCTATTGACTTTCTTCTTGCATCTCTACTATTATTCTTTTGGCCTAATTTCCCCTGTTAATTGTCTTGAAAGACATGCTTGATGTTTGGAGTTTCACTATGTGCTAGAGCAGCTGTGAACTGATCTGAGTAATATCCATCGCCCCCTTTCTTTTGTGACTTTTTCCCAAAAAGAAACCAAACCCCTGCAGTTCTCTACCTATCTCTTCAAAATGCTAAGTAATTTACAGGCTGACTATCTTGAGATTCTTCCACCATTGCAGCATAAACCAAAGAGAAACTTGTTTAAATTCTCACTTTATTACCACACCTGTTGGAAATCACTGCTAGAACCTAGGTGTGAAAAATGTGTCTGTACTATACCTAGTAAGAAAAGCATACACACCAGCCTCGATGTAAGTGCATCACCACTGCTATAAAACAGACAAAACTACTTTGGTGACATTCACTGTTACGGTACGTTGACAAGTTCCCATTTAATTTAGTACATATGGTTCTACATCTCCATAGCTACTCTCGTGAATTCATTATTCATTAAATAAGTGATGAATTTACTCAAATATTGCAGCCACATGGTCGACACAAATGCATTCTAATATTATTAACACGTTGCCAACTTGCAACTCTTCGAAGTCTGAGTAAATGTTTTGACAAGAAGAGGCAGCAAGAACAAATAAGTAGTAGCAGTCTAGATGAAGTTCAGCCATAGTTCTAACAGCTTTAAAGTCTTAACAGTGTTTTCACTGGGGCAGTACCAGATAAATTGCTCTTATGTGTGCATACAAGAGACTAAAATTCCTTTGAAAGTTTATAATTTCTCATGGGAAAACACAACATAAAAGTTACTTTTACTCATAGAAAAACAACACCATATTTTCCTGTCAACCTTTGCTGTTGGGAATTTCAAACTTTTTGCATTTTTTCCCTGTGATTCTTTGTCGACCCGAGGGACAGGCGTTTACAACATAATTTACTTTCAGCGCGTCTCTGTAAATCATTGTAATACTTTCTATGGCTAGTAAGAAAAAAAAAAAAAGCACTCTCAAGTTGGACTGACAAACTACTTTTCCAAGCCTTCAACAGGAAAGTAAAAACCCCTCTGTTTCAGGGACATGGAGAGATATACAAAAGGAATGCATTTTACAAGACTTTTACATGAATGTTTGTATTTAGAGGTTGTAATATTTATTGGGAAATATTTATTGAACTGTATTTACTTGCAGTAAAATATACAGAATGCATGGAAAATAAAAAGTGTGTTTGTAACACAAAGGAAAAAGCACCAACATCTTATTGTTGTAGAAGGCAGTATTTTTTTCTTACTGTTATTGAGATCTGTTGTTGTCACTGTTGTTGTACAAGCTTAACAGCGTTGTCTTGGATTAGGTGATTTAAGCATGGTCTCTTATAAAAAAAATAAAGCTGGAAACCTGTAGAGCCTTTCAGCCTCACTTTTTGAGGCTGCTGCTAATATCAAGGCTCATTCAGTTTTACATTAGAACTTGATGACTTGCACATTGGTTGAACCTTCACCTTTTACAACCTTAATGGGGATTTATTAGCTATTTCACAGTGTGTAAATTTGAATCTAGGTCAGATGAGGAAGAAAAATAGGGCAAATCTGGGCCTTAAGTATAACCTGCATATAATATATCAGGATAAAAAAAAAAAGGTGCAAAATTAAACAGATGATTAAAAGTGTCTAGAGCAGTCATAGTTTGAAAAAAGAGCTTGATAAATTAGGGGTGTTAGTAGGTGGCTTTTTTTTTTTTTTTTTTGAGTTCAAACCCAGGTGAATGGTGAAAGTCTGGTTTCCACACAAATTCAGCAGATTAAGGAGTTAAAATAGCTTGTTAACCTGTTTCTGCTAACTGCTCGCAAGAGGAAATGTAACACAGGTGTGTTTGATATTCACAAGATTAAAGCTTTTGTCTACCATCAAATGTTCACCACATTAAAGCTGTTTTAATGAGGTATTGGAAGATAATGAATGTAAGCCTCTAATTCACTGCAGAAGAGACAGCTTGTCCCTGCTCTGACCCTGCTGCAGCCAGGTATCTACAACTATATATTAGTCACACATAGACCAAGAGATGCGTGTGAAATGAAATAGCCATTACCTGCTGCAGTTCACATCTGCCAAAAATGGATCTGGTTCAGGTGCCAGAACTTTTCTGCTCAATGTCCTGGAAATCTGTCCTCAGATATCCCCAGTATGATGGTAGCTGTCCCTTACCAGCTCTTACAGGAAGGCTGCCTGGAGGAGGAAGAAAAAGAGAGAAAAAAAAAAAAACATAAAAGGCAGACACGAGGAGGAAGGACTTTTACAGTGATTAAGGGAAAAAATGGATGCAAATTAATGTTATTGCTCAGTTATCACTCATCCTGATACTTAGAGGTGCTTAGAATGTCAATAGCTGGAGTGAGTAAATGTTGGAAAGGGCTTTCTGGTTCAGCTAGTTTTGTACCTAATGTTTGATGGATCTACCCTCCCTACTAAGAGAAGGTATGTTGCCTGTTTAGTTATTCTTAATAGAATAAGCTCCAAATAAAAATAAAATAAAGATCCTGAAAGGTTCTCCAAACCAGATTTATTTTGGCATGCATATGCAGGAAACTATGTACTGTAGCAAGTTTTAAATACTGTATTTGGACACTAATTCTCAACTGCCGTCATCAGTTTGCTGACAGCCATCTGCTTGGACCCTGCTCCTTCCTCCCGTTCAGCACCGCTAAAGTAAAATATTGACAGAAACAACTTCTGCAGCAAAAGTGGAAAAGTTAATAACATAACTGAAGTCACACAGGATTTTTCTTTAATGTTCTGGAGCTCTCCTACAGTTTTGTTTTGCTCATGTCTTAATTTAGAAGTGTCCCACCCATCCTAAAAATAGGAGGTTGTATAGCCCACTATCTTTAGATGAACAGGTTACCAAGGAGAAATCTATCACCATAAGTGCCTACCAGATAGTTCATGTGACTTAACCCTAATGAGCAGTACACGTGCTCCCAGAGAAGCTGGCACGCTGGGAGGTGCGTTGTCAGTGCAGGGAAAGAAGTTGTCACGGCACGGCTGTTGCTGAGGCTGCCGAAAACTGCAGTAACACGTGCAGCAGATTGTTAAAATTCAAATTTACCTGCAAAAAGATTTTGGACAGTGATGTAGAGAGCCTGTGCTATCCCTTAAATTGTGCTTGCAGCAGACTGCCAGCTTGATGCTCTCAGAGCTGCCTCGGCACTTCCAAACAAACCCTGAGCCTCGCTGGACTTGGATATTTTTGTTCAGATCATGGTTTGTGATGTTCCCCACCTGAATGAGTCTGAGCTTGCTCCATCTCAGTATGAAGCAGGCTCTACCTTCAGCTATTTGCAGGGTATGTCATTAAAGCTCTTGCACACAGGGCAATGCACAATAGATGACTTTGCCACTAATTAGTTCAAAAAGGAAAGTGAACGTGTGCTCACATACACACGCAAATATACGTTCATATAAATAATTTATTTATCATATCTATTTATAATACATGAATCTTTTATATTTTATGGCAATACCATTGCTGTTTGTAGATTTACATCTCTTATTAAACTTCACACACAACAAAACACAATGCTATAGAAATATATAGCCCTACAAACTGATTCAAGACTTCTAATGCAAGTGGTCTTACTGTCTGCAATATTCCTTTCTAAATTGTGCCATTACATCCCACAAATTGACTTGCAGTGAAAGACAATTTCTTTTTATTCTCTTACAACTTTGCAGTAGAAAGGGAGAAAGAATCTATCCCATAAGGAACACAATAGTTTCCATGCTGAACTCTACCATATACATCTGTGGCCACAGATCTGCAGATACATATATGTCCAATCTGAAATCAGCCTTGAGAGTAGATGGGTATGTTTGTTTTGTTGACAGGATCAGTGGTAAATTTATTGGAAAAAATAATGCCTTTGGGAAGATCAAAAAAAAATAAATTAGAAAAGTTCCATTGTCAAGTGGAAAATTTGAGTAGTGATGCAGGGAGCGTAACAGAAGCTAGGAATTGTTTGTGAGTGAAGACGAAGTCTCATTGTCAAAACCTGAAAATGGGAACATTACATTTTTTTTTGAGAAACATTTTCAAAATTTGACCTGTTTTTTCTTCCCATAGTACAACAGTAAGTCTGTTCTATCATTCCCAGGCAGTGCATTTCTTTCCAGTTCCTGCATGTTGTACAGCCCTGCAGGTGTGTTTGGGCGAAGGGGGAAAGCACCACATCTCTGCATTGGCAGGGCAGTGAGATGTTTCCTTGCTATTCCTGCTCATTTCTGCCTTCCCCATTTGCACCACTTCCCCACTCACTTTGGGCTAACCTTCCCAAACCTTGCTTAAAGTCCTTTATGATAGTCTTCCAGGCACCTCCACCTCTCTTCAGTGACCCTGCAGCTCTCTTCATCCCCAAGTACAGCAAAGTCAGCTCCCTGTGTCTCAAATGCTGAACCATGTAGCTAGAAATTCCATTTCTGCACCACTACCTAAACCACAAAAACAACGCGTCATTCTTAAGAAGCTCTTAGCCTGATAGGTAAGGGTTCTCTAAGAAAATGCAGGTTATTTTAAACAGCCTGCCACAAGTGTGGTGAGGATGGCTTACCAGCCTTATCAGTCTACCTTGTAGGTTCTTTTTTATGGTCTGTAGCTGGAGGTGCTGAGGCATCTTAAGAAAGCCACAGGCATAAACCACATGAAGAGATTAAAGATGTGATTAGGAGAGGCAGGAGGAAGTGCTCCTGTCTTCTTGTGTACGTTCTTCTGAAGGTACTTGCATCTTCTACACAGGCCCATACATTTCCAGAAGTGCCTTTAGAAATACCTGTGTGTTTTCCCAAAACCATGAAAAACCAGCAAAATCCAAGCGGGGAACAGTATTTACAGAACCAAAATCAAGCACAACAGAAAAACTATCCAAAGACATCGTTGCTCTTTCATAATCATCCATTTTTCCTACTATTTCTCTATAGGGAAGAAGCACAACAGATTGCTGCCTCTTTGTACATTGGTGGAAGGCTTTAATCCTTTGTCAAGGCTTTCTCAATTAAAATCACAGTTAAATGCTGTAGGATTTAGCTACACATGTTCAAGAAGGTACATTTTCTCTAGCAGCCATTCTCGCTAGTTTTTCTGTTGCAGTGCTACGCAGCTCCATGTGCATATTTATTTTCAAGGTCCAATTTCTATTTTAGAAGTCACAGCAAGTTCCGAGACAATTTGGAATGAAACTGTCTTTTGTTGTTGTTGTTGTTGTGGGAGATTTCTTTTGTACCTGAAGTAACATTTTATTAGGAAGGAGGATGTGGAGGAAGATGAATTAATTTATTTTGATAATATTGTTAGAACTGGTTTGAGCTAAAAAACGTATTTTAATTTGCAAAAATATATATATAAACAGGGCATTAATGATAAAGAAGTCATAGAAGTTATGAAATCCACACTGCGAAGTATTTTGTTTCTGCAACATCTCTAATGCAAATGGTGAACATTCACTTAGGTTTTAATTCCTGACATAGAAGAATGTATTTATTATAAAATATGTATGGGAAATAACAAACTTTCAGAATGGGGTTATAAACCTCGTCTAAGTCCCATAGATAAATTACATAATAAAGGAATACAATATCATACATTTGGGATATTAAAAGAAGCAAGTATGTCTTATACAGAAATCCATCTAAGGAAGACTTTGTTGCCTGTTGTGACATGGTGACATCCGAGAGATCAGGACACTTCTCTCCCATTAAGAGCAGTTGCCAGAAGTACAGAGCACAAATCTCAGCATGCTCCTGCTGGCACGGGATGTGGCCTGTCGCATTCATCAGCGTCCAGTTGTGACCAGTGCCTGGCAGGGGAATTCCTTGCCATAAAGCTGTGGTCATGAGTCCAATCAAAAGCTACAAAAAAAAAAAAAAAGAGGTAAAAAAAAGGTAAAAAAAAAATTGGTAAAGATCTTTTCTATATATACTTCTCACTGAAATGTAATATCTTCAAACTGCTTCTTGGTGTAGCGTCTTTGATGCCAGCATTTATGTCAGATGAGTCTTCAAATCTGACAATTGACGTCACTGGAGAATCTACAAGATTTCTGCTAGCAAAGTCTCATAAAATAGACTGTCTATTTTCCCAGCAAACCAAACTCTTCTTCCTGACTAGCATAAGACATAAGCGTGCACCCAGTTCTGCATATCCGTATCTAATTGCGAGGTCACACCTTTCTTTAATGAGTTTGCTAAAAGTTTATAGCAAGTTTCCTCAGTGACACAGGTAGGGTTTCATTGATCTCCAGCTGGGCTGTCATTAAAGAGGATGGGGTTCCAATTTCTGATTAATGAAAATTATAATTATGTACAGATAATGGAGAGAGAGACATGTTTCCATGTTACTTTAAACAAAGAAGAGTTAAGGCCTTATCTTAACTATGCATTGGCACTGCAATGCGAAATGGTCATGCAAAATTAATTTTTAATGTGTTCAATTTATATTAAAAATTTCTGCAAGTGTGTGAATTTTTTTTTTTTTTTCTAAGGCTGGAGTGCTACTTCATTTACAATATTCCCTGAAGGTGTTTTTTTTCTTTCCCTTTTTTTTTTTTTTTTTTTTTTTTAAAGAGACTCTTAAACTGAAGCCATTTTAAGGGTTTTATGAGACATTATGTGAGCTTTCATATGCAAGTTAGTCGTTAAGTACCAGATATTATATTCTGTAATATGCTTAAGTGATATTAGAGGCTGTATATAGCCTGCAGTAATGGCTATTGCTGCTTTTTTAATTTATCAAGAAAATGTTGCTTAAATAAGGAGCAAATCAGTGACTGGGTGTAGAAAATATAAATGTAAAGGAAGTAACAGTATTGTTGCAACACACTTTGCATGTCCAGCTTCACTGGGGAGCAAGCGCAGAGTCTGCTTTCCCCTACTCCTGTTGCCACACATGGCAAGTCCCATACATGCAGTGCTTAGAGATATGCAAAAAGAGAAATTTTACTGAGTCTCACTGAATAGTATTTAAACATTGTTCCTCAAGACTTCATGAGAATTAATATTATGCCCCTGGAAACTGTGTTTGTTTATTATTTATTTATTTATTTTTGTACAATTCTTGGCATTCAAACAAAATAACATCTCACATTTGGACTTAAACCAGTGAAGTTTTTGAATGTTCAGCCTACAAAGAGAAATATTTTTGTTAAGCTGGATTCATTGGTCAAGCTATGAAAGCTAGGTTAAAAAAAAAGAAAAAAGAAAAAAAGAAAAAAAAAAGAAACAACCCTCACATGGCTAAGAAACTTAAAAAAAAAAAGGAAGAAAATAAACCTTTAAGCTAACACACTTGTAGAAATAGAAAAGTCACTTTAACGTTTGCATCTTGCTTGTTCTGACACAGAAATAAACACTTGCAGTTGTGCTGCACAGAAGTGGGATGCAGGAATGTTTTGCATAGATCACCCTGAGCAATGCTACCTGATTTTGGCCACAGAGGCCTCCACCACCCACCTCCCCTTCCCTTTGACTGGAGACCAGGGGCAGGCTGCAGAGCTCATTCCTTCTCCTCTGATCAGGGACCACTCTTCTGTGCCCAGCTGCAAATTCCCACTTTCGTTCAGAGTTATGATTGAAGAAATGTATTTTAAATGAGAAATCATCTTTTCCATTTTCTTTCCCTCTCCCAGCTGCTGATTCCCACCCTGATTCCTGTTTTGGAGCTGTGATTAATGTGCTTCTTTTTAAAAAAAAAAAAAAAAAAAAAAAAAAAAAAAAAAAAAAAAGCAAAACATCATCCTTCTCTCTCCTTCCCTGCCTCCTCCCCCTCCTCCTCCTGGTCCTCCTCACAGCTGTGGATCCTCACTCTTACTTCCTTCACCATCTCTGTCATTCCTGCTCTCCTCCCTCCCCTGGCTCGCTTAAATATTTCAGAGAAAAGCAATCCAGCTTCATCCAGGCTTCACGGCACTGCCTCTCCTCTTGTCTGTGCTCATTCTCACTTGCTGTCTCTGGGAGGAATGGGGCCCTTGGCATGTTCGTAGCCGCCTCTCTAATGAACTTGGTTGCAAATGAGCATAAAGCTAAGCACCAAATTGGCAATATGGACCTCAGCAAGAGCTAGCAAAGGGATTTGAGGACCCTCTCTTGAAGAACAATTTTGCAGGCAATGCATGGGCCCAGGCTCTCCAAAGTGACGTAGCAAAAGCCCAGGACAAACATCTCCTCATTCCCTCTGTCGGGTCTCTGCATCTCGATGACCTCATGCCTGAAATCTCTTTCATGCCAGAAGTCAGCAGCCCGGAGGGACATTCTTGGCTGGGAGAAGTTGGCCAGTGGGACACAGGTCCGTGCTGCAGGGCAGGGGAGGTCAGGACAAGGTTAGCTGTTTTCCCCTAAATGATAAAGCCTCCCTTGGCCATTTTTTTCACAGTTTATGATTGCTGTGAATTCCCTTAATGGGCTGGGATACTTGGCCCAGCCTCCCAAGTCTACAGTAGCTATCAAGCAAACTGTATTCACCACTTGACAAACTGCTCCTCCTTTCACCACGAAATCCTCATTGATGGCTCCCAAATCTAAGCAAGAGGAAAATACAGTAGCCTCCAAGGGAAATGTGGTAGTGTTTAGTGTCTACGGCTCATGCATGGGGATTTCTTATGGTTAGAGGACAAGCTGCTGCTTCCCATCACCGCGCCTTTTAGGTGGCTTTTGCTTTTCTTTGGGGAGCTTCCTGCAATTCATTCACCTGGTTTGGATGAGAAAGTCACAGTGCTGCCAAGTGTATTTTGGTTTGTCTCTTTCTATGGCAAATTCACAGAAAGCTGGACTGAAGGTTAACAGAAGACAAAGCAAATGTACAAATAAACAAACAAACAAACAAAATCCAATAGACAGAAAGCAGTAATAAATTTAACAAGTCTATCAGCACCTGAGCTACCTCCTCTCTCCACTGACCCCAAGCCTCAGCTTGCTCGGCTGCAGAACCCTTTCCCCAGCCATTTCTGGACTCTGATTTTAGGAGCCAACTTTTATCCAGTTTCAAGCTCTTTCATATGGTTTTCCAAACCATTTTACGCATTCCCCTAGGGCTATGTGAGGAAGCTTCTCTATGGAGGTTTCCTGTTAGTGTCCATGTGGTCAAAGGCCAATTAGGCTTTTCAACAGTCATAAACTTCAGTCCTGTAATTTTGAGCTTGAACTGGCTTAATCCATGGTAAGCGACACCAGCATCTGCTTCTCTTCTCCCTCCGATCCTTTTGCATGCACACAAAAAGCCTCACAAAATTTATGAAGATATCTTCCCATTCTTCACCTGTATGCATGTGCCTTTATGTCTATGTACTAGCTATGTGTGTGCAAGTATGTGCATATGTGCTCTTCATGTGTGCTGATGTACCTTCCCCTAATTATATACAAACAGATGTTTATATATAGAATGCATATTATAAATTTAAATCGATACAAGAACATAAATCTGAATAAATCACAGCTAAGCTGCAGCTTAAAATAAACATTCTGGAAAAAATAAGCAAATAAACTTTTTTTTTCTTTTTTTTTTTTTTTGGCAGAATGTTTATTTATTTAACAACAGTGATGCAGTTGCTTACACTTTCTACAAATGTTTTATCTCTTCTTCCTCCGCACCTGTCCCTGAGTGAATAGAGCCACATCTGTCTCATCTTGGCATAACAAGTACACATCTACATCTGTGAAAGATGATTCCATTTTTGAAGGAAACACTGTCTACTTTTACACTCCTGCAGTCTGCTAGAAATTATTACACAATGGATTTTGTGTCTTGCAGGAAGGCTGCTAAATAGTGAATAGCGAGATTGGAAATGATACAACAAAAATAATGCTCTACTTTAACAAACAGATAGCCAGATATAAATATAAATATATGTTTATTCTAAACTTTACAGATATGATAGATGCACTGATTAGTGTTACCTTCAATTTACTGTTTCTAGCATAGCGGACTCTCACTTAAAAAGCTCAGGAAATGGAAACTGTAGAGTACAGGGACAGTAATTGGATATAGACACTGTCACCCATCAGCTGCCGAGTCAAAGACTGGATGAATTTGGTAACAACTTAAAAAAAAAAAGCTGATGGTTGTTTAGTAGCAAATATGAAATGAAATAATGGGCTCCACAGAAAACAGTAGGTGGGGCTTGGATCTTTCCCCAGAATTCTCAGTACCCTTTATTTGTCCCTTCCCAACAAAGAGGTCACTTTTGGGCGGGGGAAACAATCCCAGCCTGAGCCAGGGCATTGGAAGATGTGCGGGGAGGAACCGTGCCCAGATCCGGCAACCTGCCGTGGTGGTACACGGCATGAGATGACTTTTGGTCCTCTGGGAAAGCCAAGGGTGCCCAGCTGTGGGGTCAGCAGGGCCAGTGAGCTCTTGATTTAGAACAGCCATTTGCTATCCAGGGTTAAGTTAATAATGACATTCAGCAGCTCATTAAATAAATGAAGAGGTGAGCTTTAGCTGATATAGTTAAGAGTTTAATGAGGTAAAATAGCAAAATAGCCAAAAACCTCTTGCTGACTGCATCACCAGTGATACTGAACTGATGAGTAGCAGTTGTGTTATGGACTTCTTTTATGGGCTTGGCTATGAAAGCTGAAGCAAAAAATAAAGGTAAAGTGCCATGGAGCTCCTCGTTCACTGTCGCATTTTTCACCATCGCCACCTCCACTGTGTACCACGGCTCCTGTAGTAGCATAGCGGGAGCTGCAAAAACCAAGCAGGAGGGTGGCAGCCAGGAAGGTCTGCTCAGCTTCTCACCTGGAGGCCTGGGAGAGCATTAACCCTACACATTTGTGGGACTCAGCGGCTGGTGCAAGCCATTTTATACATTTCCCCAGAGGTACGTGAGGAAGCCTTGTGCTGACATGTCTGCATCTGCTGCCCAACCAGATAACACGCTATTTTCAATTTGCATGGATGGCAGAGAAGTTTCACTGAAAAATGAGGCCTGGCCAGGAACTTTGTCTATGGAAAAAATATGTCTGTAGTAAAATTTGGCTTCACTGCTTTCCATCACTTCCTGGCCATTTTTCATCTTTTGCCAACCTGGAGATCTGTGCAAAGTATAAGAAACCTTCCTTACTGTGTTACCCACTGAGAACTTTGAACTTAAAAAGAAAAAAGAAAAACTAAATACTGAAGTGACAGAGTTGTTTTCAAAGAATTATTATTATACTAGAGAAATGTTATTTCTCTCTCACACTTTCTGTTGCTTTTCCTTCACTGTGTTGTAGGACAGAGTGAGAGCAAGACTGATTCATTCCTCTGTGATTTCAAAACAATCCAAAACATGGTCAGATCAAAAAGAAATCAGTAAGTGTTCACGAGTTTAGTTTCAAAAGTGAATTATTTCACTGGGGAAAAAATTCCAATCAGAGTATGCTATTAATTGTAATTATATTTTAAAACACATATGGAGATTTAATGAAAAATCATCCTGAAACCTTTATCAGTCTAAGATCCTTCACATCATTGCAGAAAGGGTCCTTAACGCTTCAACAAATGGAGCTGATGATTTTCATTTAATGCAAATATGAAGAAGACAGAACAACTTGTACTGAGCTAGACTGTCCTTCTGTATACTGCATTGAGGTACATAGGTCTCATATGCCATGATGCCATCCCTCTTTCCTCTTTTTTTTTTTTTCAGTGTTTCATGTACTATCTTTAGGCTTTCTCAAAATTAACTGCTTGATTTACCCATCCTTCCTGGGAATTTATGATTCATATCTTTTTTTTTTTTTTTTTTCCCTCTCTCTTCTGCCAGACCCTTCCAACTCCCAACTGCTGTTCCTTCTTCTATATTAAGCACCCCAGGCACTGATGTACTTGACAATGCCCTGTACTTTAAACACACACACAATAGCACACTAGCAATCTGAGAAATTTTCTAGCATGGCATACATACACGAACTTCAGATTCCCGTCCTTTCACCATCTTAGCACATACCTTTTATTTAATTTCTTATCTTCTTTGCATTTGTTTAAAATATTATTGTTATAAAGCTATATATTTATATATATATATATATATAATCATTGGCAGAGTTATATAATGTGTATTATTTACTTAATAGCTGTTCTGGTCTATTGGGTAAATATATAGTCAGGCAGTTTTTAAAAACACGTATTACATACCCAAGAGACCAGAGAGACTCTGAAGGAGCTGTTCCAGTCTATTGGGTAAATATGTATTTAGGCAATTTTTCAAAATATGTTAAAAACTCCTTTACTGCCATTCTGGTCAATTGGTTAAATATGTATTTAGGCTTTTTTTTTTTTTTTTTTTTTTTTTTTTTATGCCTTTTATGTATCTGATAACTGAAGAAAGTGTAACCACTAAGTATGTTTTCATAATTGTACCTATGAGTATCACTTGTATTTGCTCTCTATATTTCAGCTCTGTTCCCTGCTGTTGTATCTATCACAAGGCCAAGAGCCACACATCATGGTCATCATCACAGAGAACAGTGGCATGAGCAAAGGATAAAATGAACATTTGCATATGCAAGCAACATTATGAATGACATTAACCCTTCTGATTGTAATCCTTGCTCACTAAAAGTGATGCTCTGCATACAGTTTTCCTGCATTTGGCTCTCTGTCGGTGGACTGACATACTTTGCATTGTGCTGTGCTGGTTAGACTGATGGATATTTTTAAACCATCTGCATTTTCGATATTCAGAGGCACAAAATGGCATTCAGAAGCCCTGCTGTCAATTCTGGGTTTGTTTGTATGAGTGAAGTTTAGCACATGCTTAAGTATGAGCTAGATCATGGCTCAACTAACAGCACTTACATCACTCTAAATTTAAATACCTGATTTTATATATATAAAATGATATATATATACACATATATATTCCTCCCAAATCATTTTAGGTGTTCAAGGTGATAGGATAATCAGATGTGACGGCTGAGCTATAACACAAGTTTCTGAAAATCTTAATGTAAAGTAGCTATGACAGATGTTAACATGCTGGGGTTTGTATAGCTTCTGCTATATTTCAGCTGAAGATATATATTTACATGTAGTTCTTTCTGAGTGATCTCTGGTGACAATTTTATACATTGATAGAAGCAGGGGCTGGGCTTTACACAGTGACTCAAGGGAGGTAAATAAAGAGACCTTTTCAGGCTTGTTCTTATTAATCCATAGTTTTCAAGACAATTATATTTGTTCCATGTTCCCTCTTTTCTCTGTCTCCCTTTAGGGGTCCAGCATCTCCACAGAACTGCTGTTGTAAATTAATCCAAATCTTATTGTTATAAAAATAGGAATGAACAAGTATGTCCTTCCTCTCTTCCCACTGCTTGAGCAGACAGCCTAAATTCCATTTTGGTTTATTCCTTAATGACACATTATTAACTGTCCACACAGAATCGATCATATTCAGCCTGCAAAGGCCTGTCCATAGTTCGAGTATCTTTGTTTGCCTTTGCTGGTAATTGTTTTAGGTTGGAAAGGTCTTGGCCAGCTTTCTCCAGGTGGGTTCTCAGCTTTTCTTGTATACATACACTCATGGTACAGAAGCCCAAATCCTCCTGTATTTTGTTCCTCTATTGTCATCAACATTTTAAAATTAATAATAGTCCTTGCAAAATATAATTCTGTGCCACTTGCAAATGAAAACACCATCTAAGGTGAGGAGAGGGGGTTGTGACTTTAGAAGAAAGTAACGTAGAAGAAAAGAGGCAAAAGCAAGCATGGAAACAAGAGGAACACACAAGCCCAGGAACAAGTACGTCTGCAGGTGGAAAAGAAAGGTTGGTTAGCTATCTGTACATATCCTAAATAGGCCTATGCTAACCTAGAAATACTCATGTTGAAGTCAGTGGGGCCACTCCTTTTCTTAAATTTAAGCCAAGTGTAATCCTTTACAGATTGTAGTAAAATGATGTCACCATTTCAAATCAATCAACTAGTTTGTTTTATATTAATACAAGTTTAATGCAAGTTTAATTCTGAGGAATTTTTTTTAAGAAAAACAAATATGGAAAAATATTGATAAGAATTCTCATATGGAATATTGATACATGAAAATATTGATAAGAACTCTGAATAAATTTGATGAGTTATCACCAAAATAAATTTATTATCCAAATTATTAGACCAGCTGTAATGCTAGTATAAAAATAACAGTGCATTTGAAGTGATGCTATGTCAGTCACATAATTTCATAAACAATGATCAAATCCCATCAGTATAAAAAAACATCTTGTCTGTCAAATATTATGAGATGCTTTCCAGATCCACCAGTGTATCCAGGCCTTTCCATTAATCAGTACTATATAGGCTTTTTTCTTTTTAAATCATTGAGCTGGATGCCGAGAGATGCTCTCAACAGGAACTGTTGCTGTGTAACATACTCAAGCCTGAAATGTGATTCTATTTTTATAATACAAGGATCCCTGCTGGCTGAGGGGAGTGCTGGTAGGTCCTGTGTCCAGATCTGGATGTCAAGTTCATTCTGCAGAAAGGGTAAAATTCCATACTTATTAATATTCTAGTTTGTTGGGGTTGGCAGGGGCCAGGGATTTTTTTTTTTTTTCACCAACTTACTTCATAAGTTATTGGTGAGGTTTTTCTTTTCAAAGGATACTCATGTCTTGCCAGGCAAAATGTGGGTAAACTGTAACTGAAGCTTCTGAAATAGCTCTGCCAAACTGCTTCACTCCTGCCTATTAAACCATCCTCACGGCCCTCTCTTAAATTTAAAAAAAAAAAAAAAAAGAAAAAAAAAAAGGCTTATGCATTTTTACACCAAAATAATTACTGAGCCAACTGAGGCAAAGTGCTTCAGTAGATTAAAAGACAAAAGAAAAAAAAAAGTTCTAAAAGTATATTAACTATCTTTACAACACACAATGTATATAAAGAAACAGCCACTATTGTTCCATAGCCAGGAGATTTCTCTGCTTGCATTTGGCAGTAACTATAACAGGGTAGGATACCGGGTTAACCGGTATCAGGTGAACTGGCATAACCTGATTTGGCAACTTCTGTGATCCTAAGAATATTCTTATTCTATCAAAACATGTGACAGCCTTGTGATGGGCACGAATGGGGGATGAGATCAGACCACCAAACCCAATTACATTAGATTAAACAGAAATGTGATGTTTTCAATAGTCAAAAAACACTGGAGACATCATCAAAGCTATCAGTGCCCATCTCTTCGCAATCTCTCCGTAGGATCATTTTGTTCCCTCAGCATTGATCTACTACAAAACTGAAAACTAATTTAAAGGAGGAAAGATCTTCAAATATTTATGTCTGAATATATGTGTGGGCAAAATGTAGACTGAAAGCCAACAGCTTGTTATGATAGCCTGGGTGAACACTAAACCTGAGGCCTGGTCCAAATCCCATAAAGAAAGACCACCTTCCACTGCCTACAGTGGACATTAGACTAGGCCCACACTTAAAGCCCTCCTTACAGATCTGTGCCCACACACATTTTCTTTCTGAACTTTTTCTGTTGCAAAAGTTGTGGGAAGTCTGTGCATACAACCATGGGATTTGTCTGGGTGTCCTTTGGTCGGAGCAGCTGAAGCAGATAAGGAAAGAGAAAAATTCCCGCTGAGGAGGAGGTGCACAGAAGTACCCATGGGTGCAGAAGGGATAAAAGACATCAGGCAGCATGTTTGTTAGCTTAGTGGTAACCCAGCCCTGTCTAACAGGCATTTATGTTGTCTCATAATATTAAGTAAACTCAAAATCATAAAACCAATGAAAGAAGTTTATCTATTGAAACTAGCTGGACTCAAGATACCTCTGTACTCTGTCACCATCTGCAAGAGAAAATGAAGGTGCTACAAAATATCTGCATGACATGTCTTCTGGCACCGACTTTCCCCTCAAAAGCACACACCAGCATATCCAGGGGCTCCTTTCCCTTTGAAATATGAGTCTTATTTCTGTAGTCTGCTCTCAACACCACTCAGACTGAAATGGATATTATACATTACCATTAAATGTCATCATTTTACTATTTTTCTCTGACCTCTGCAATGCAGCAGTGGAAGTAGAGACTCCTCCTCAGGATTTCTTAGGATTTCTTTGACCCGGAAAGAAATAAACAAAAAAACCCACAACTCTTTCTCAGCCATGAAGAAGCATGAAAGTTTACATCGCCAGCCTGCTGTGTTTGGTCCATTGCTTCTGGGAAGAGTGAGGGAAGGAGACCAGTACTGAGATGTCCCCTGGATGTGCAGACACGCTGTACACTGTGAGGTGACCCTGATGAGAATGATGCAGATCCAACAAAGCCAGTGGGACCAATTCAAATGCGGATTGAAATAGAAAACCCCTCCTCATGCCAAAATCTACTCCTGTGCTTATATCTGTGGCACACATGGATGGACTGAGCTCCAGCACATCTGAGCACAAGGCTTCTGTCTCCAGGAGATGCTGAGCCCCAGGCTGGGGTAAAAACTCCACACCTTCCTGTCAGGGAGTAGAAGAAACCTCCAGCTTTGTAGGATGCACATCTGACAGGGGGTCAGCATAGATATTGTGCTATTTTTTTTAATTTTATTTTATTTATTTTATAGTTTTACTAAAACACATAGAAAAGAGAGGGGTCTCCTTACAGGATGTCATGCATTATCCACTGAGAAGAGATAAACATGAATCCTGTTTTTTTTTTTAATCTTACACCATATTATCCTGAAACCAACTTGGTATGTATTGACAATGATATCTTATGATATTGAACTTAAAAACAAACAAACGTACAAAAACTTCAAATGCTTTCAGACTTCTTCATTTCATTTTAGCTACAATCTAAGTGCTTGGAAAGCCTATGGTGGGCTTCTTTATCTGATGTATAAAAAAAATAACTATTTATTTCTCTAAAATGTTAGTTAACTAGCTTGTGAGAAATTTTCTTACAGGGAAAGTTTCCAAAATCACTCTCATGCAGCTTCATGGCATTTTCTCAGCTCTTGTATTTGCTCCTTCTCCACACCTCTTCCCCAGTGCATAGAGGCACATCTGTCTGTTTTCTGCCTTATCAAGCAGACATCTACATCTGTGAGGAAAACTCCACTTCCTTAGCTAAAAACCTGTATCTGATTGTGGTAATAAAGCACTACTTCCTCAGTTCAAAACATACATCAGACAGGACCAATTACTTCAAATGACTCATAGCAACAGGCAAAGCAATAGTCGTCTTTTCAAAGCCTTTGAACTTCTACCGCTTCAAAGGTGTACTAAAACGTGGTTATGAGGCGATTGTCTAAAATTGCCAAATTACCAGTTTCCAAGCTTTGACGTTTGTTATTTTGAGCAACTAGACAAAGGAAAGCAGTTCGCTCACCCACTGAGAAAAAAAAAGAGCAAAACATAAAGATAATTCCTAGGTGAGGAGAGCTCTTAATATGGTGCATTCTTGAACACAAAACAGAAGAATAGTTATGCTTTAAAGTAATCAAATAAAATAATTAGATTATCAAACAATACACAACAATAATGCAAAATGCAAACAATATGATCCAAAGCTACCGAGTGAATTTAACAGGCTCTTAATCACATCCTGGAGGTCAGAGAGGCTCAAGGCGTTATTAATGGGAATCAAAGCTTTTCACCTTTAGGTCACCAATCTGAATGTAGCACAGGTTGGTTGTGACTGAACATCATTACCATCTGGTAATTACTGGAAAGGCTATCTGACATGGGCTTGTGGTCTCAGCAACCTCAAAAGAGAAGTATTTGCAGAAACCAGCAGGAGAACATGCCTCAACTTCAGTGGGCAGTTTAGGACAAAATGGTGTCATAGATTGAGGTCTGACCCAACAGAAGACAAAAGTATCTGCAGCTCAGAGCTCTTACTTCAGTGAGACTTCATATATGTAGAAGGTTACAAATGAGAGTTTCAGTGCTTTCTACTACTTCGAGTTATACTAAATGCACTTATGAAATTATTCTTTAAAATTGCCAAATTATTTGTTTCCAAGACATCAGTGGACTGGTGTTGCATTGGACAGAATGTTAATAATGCACTGTCCTTGATGGTGGTGGGTCCTCCTGACAAGAACTATGTACGTTGATAAAGACATGCAATAAAACATTTTTACTCTCGTTGGTTAATAGCTCTTCTGTGGACAGACTGATCTACTCTCTATAACTCATAATCATGAAATTAATTTTTAAAAATGAAAGAAGAATCTTATACTGAAAATCATAAAGTATGTTCTTATTACCTACTGTTCCAAACGTCATTGGGCCTTCATTATACAACTATTTTTGTAGCTTTACAAGGAATCTTCCAGTATTAAGACCGCATTTAAACAAAGACATCTTCGATAATATATTTCTGCTTGCTTCACTTTCATATTATAGCATTGTTTTAGTTATATCATGATTCATTTAATTGAAGCTTTATCTACTTAAAAATAAAGGTGACTGAGCATGTATTCAGAGGGCATTTGACAGAACCTACCACATTCCATGTCAAATAAAAAGGAGGTTTTGGCTCACCAACATTGTGGCATTGTTTGAAAAGATAATGAAAGCTGAATTTATCCATATAGGTGGATACTTTCCACAAGTCTCTAAAGAAACAAGGGAGAGGTTTTACCATCACATACTTTTGCACTGTATTTATATGGAAAAAAAAAAAAAAAGCTCCGAATTTCTTCTTTTGGAATGCTTTATATCTATTCACATTTGTGTACAACTTCTATTAGCAGGTTCCAGCTCCACTAGATCATACTTACTTACACTTGAACATTGGTCTTCAATATCAGAAGAACCTTAGCGGTTCATTCAGGAGGTTTTGGGCCTCCTCTGGGCCCATTAGGAATACGCATTAGAGAATGGACTCTGATGTTACTAATTTTTCTAGGGGACTGGGTAGACAGAGCCTGGGTAAATCCAGGTGAATAACTGTTGAATATTTATTTTTTCATTCATTGTTATATTTATTCATTAGTTTATTTTCAATAAATTATTGGGGCTTATTCCCAAGAAGGGTCATTGTGAAAATTCAGCACTGAGAATTCAAAGTACCTCACTCAAATGGTACTGGACAGAGCAAACTTAACAGGATCCCATTCCCTAGCTGGTGTAACCAGCCTTTTCATTCAGTATTTATTCATGTTTATGAAATCAACATCCAGGTTCCGTTTACATTTGACAATATCTACATTAAAACTGTTGTTTTAAGGCTATTCAAATACAGAAATGCAATAAAAGAGAGGCAGAAAAAAGTTCATTTAAAAACTCCAATGAATATTCACAGAGGAGAACTGCTCAGGGCTAGAAGTCACTTCTGGCTTTGGTAAGAGAAAGCCTACAGGCACTTTTTTTTATGAGTAAGGTACATCTGTTCAGGCAGTGTACTTCGCTATCACCATAGTTTTGTTTTCTAGACTGAAGATCCTTCAAGTCTAGCAGCTCAGATGCTTGCATCCGTCTGTACCCTTTTGGGTAAATACCTGTCACTTTAGGCAGCCTTCTCTGATTATCTCCTCCACAGTGAGATTCAGATTGCCCCACTTGTACACTGTTTTCTCTCCTCTGGCACATGGTCAATTGCCACCAACCCATGTCTTCAAGCTTCACTCCAGTTATGGAGTTTGCCTCCAACAGCTGCTGCCTTCTCTCACTCATAAAATGGAAAGGACCTCTGAGATCATTTGATGGAACGAAGGCACATGGGCTACCCATTCACTCTCTCTTCAGTTAGTTTCTACACCCATCTCTTTGCTAGGCATGTTTGGATGTGTACAACTGGCAGATAGAGCAACTCCGTTGTTGAGACCTGGCTTTGTTACCCTCTACGACGAACAATGTTATGCAAAAGAGGAATGAATTTTTAGTGTTATATAGCAAATCAGTTTGTTACAATTCTTTCTGCTGAACAGAAATCTCTTTGCTATGCTTTAAGGAGTCAAACAGCAGGTACTTTTGTATAAAGCTAGAGCTTCAGCTTTGTCTCGAGTCAACAAAAATGCTCTGATCGCTCCAGAGAAAGAAATTTTAAAAAGAATATATTCTTATCCTTATATACTTGCCACTAACCTGGAAGGACCAAGGAAATGCACTTAGGGTCTGTGCAAGAGGCTGAAAATGTCACTGCAATCTAAGCCAATAACATTTCTTCCACTCACCATTCTCCATGTCAGAGTCCAGTCTGTACTTTCCTATTCTCCCAGAGCATACCCACTCACATCTATAGAGACTTTATTGGCAAAAATCATGTTATGTTATACCCCATGTATGTTCTATTTTCAATTTCCTAGAAAAATGAGGTATTAATATTGCCATTATTCTTAAATATCAGTAGTATCTCTGAAAGAGGATCACCAGTCTGGAAAAGATGAGAAGCACTGGCAGAGAGCATAAATTGCCCATGTATTTCCTTTCATCACAGGACAATGAACGCACAGAACCAGGGAACAAACAACCATTTGGAGGAACTTTTTATGTTCTCTATACTTTGATACAACTCTGAATGATGTTTTCTGTCATCCACTGAGGATCTGAATTTATGAGCACGTCAGCGCATACATTTAAACTGAGGATGCCCAGATGGGGAAACCCTCTCACTAGCAGTATGGAATACCCATCTGCTGCATATTAATACCGTTCAAGGGATTATTGCCTCATGCTGCCTGGCTGTTACAGTTGGTGTTTAGAGGCTGGGATGTAGGCGTATGTACCAGCATGGCTCTGGAATGAGGATTAGGTTGAACCACTGTGGGACAGTGGCAAAATTAATTGAAAACTCTGAGATGGCCCATTCTGAACAGAAAAAGTTTTGAAAAGGAGAAAGTCCTCTTACAGTACCAATTCAGTCAAATAATATGTTTATGGCACTGGTATTAGATCAAGAGAAACAGTTAACTGAAACAATGAAATGTAACTGTTAAAAATTATAAGCTATCAAATGTCAGCTAGGGACTTTTAAGGGAAGAATTGAAGCTTATAAATAAGAAATGATGTAGAAATTAAACAAACAACCCATGGAGACTCAGGTTTCTTCCTTTATCTCTGTCCCCCCTCCTGCACCCTCCCCCCTCGCCCCATTTCTTATGTTAAACCACACAATAAACACTCCTTGAATGGGAGAGGTTTAATCTATGTGCAAAAAGGGAGCTAGAGGCCAATTCAGATTTATTTTTTTTTCTTTCCTTTCCTGGAGGCCTCTTTTTTATTTTCTTTCTAGGTATTGATTGTGAAAGTGATATCACACCAGAAGGTGCATTGATATGGTGTTGAGTAACAGAAAACTGCAAAGACTCCTTACAGTATAATCAAAGCCTCTGTCCAAGCCCCACACTCTGATGAAATCCAATCAATAGGGACGATTAAATGACACATACAGAGCCATCAATATTAAATACAGTCCATTTCCTGTACAAGAGCAGTGCAATGTAAAGTGGACAAGATAAAACTTGAATAGGCAGGTTATTTACGATGCCTGTACAGCATTTAAGCAGTGATGAAAGTTAGAAGCACACATCATTTGCATATTAATCAGAAAAGCAAGTAAGCTTTTGCGTGAGTTTAAAATATAGTTTTGTGGGTTTGCAATGTTTCCAAACGGCAACTTTTTCAAGTTATATTTTTTGAAAGGCAAAGTCACAGGGGATTTGAAACCAAACTGAAATATTGTAGATGCTGCAATCTGTGATTTTGACAAGTCATTTGGTTCTTACAGAGCCTGTTCAGAAGACCAAATCACTTGATGTGAAGGATGGGGTTTGTGATAATTCATGACAAAATCACTCTGCATTCTGCATCCAGAGGTGGGCAGAAGCCCTCTAGGAAGCACTGTATGTTTTTTTACTGGGAGCAAACCCACAATATCCAGAGAATTTTCTTCAGTCACACAAACACTGAGGACATGTCTATGCTGAAAGGCAGCACAAGGCAGCCAAAACCCAAAGCAGCAAGTCCTCCTGGTATGGTGCAGTGCTGTGCCACACAGTGTTGACAGCGTGGGTCCACTCTCATGGGTTCAGCACTGAACTTGGCAGAACTTCTCAGCTCCCGACTCCAGGCTGGCATCACCTTCGCTGGATCTGAGAAGGCATTTCCAAACCTGAGGCAGCAGTAGCAGAGCAAACCCCAGCTTGAGTGCAGAAGCTTCACAGCCACTGACAACCACCTTTGTTTTTATGCAGAGTGAAGAAAATGTTCACCTCCTATGCTCCTCCTGATGCTATTCTTTCTACTGTAACAATATCAGAAGAAGTAAAGGTAATTTTAGATTTGAATCACAGAGAATGTGATTCTCAGAGAATGAAAGACCTTATTCCCAGCAAGTCACCATCACCGAGAACAGTGGCTATACCAAGCAGATGTGATGTTTGTGGATTTGGGATCTTCCTGTAGCTATTAGGGTTATAGGAGGGACCTGGGCATCTGTGTGGCATGGGCAGAATGCATGCATTGAGCTTCTCTTGAATGAAGAGATATTGACAGAAGGGAGGAGAGGCAGTCACCCATGCGATCTCTTCTAGTTTGGGATGCCCAGGCAAAGGGACTGCTTTTCTGATGGTTGGACCTCAGTGTAAAGAGGCAGTATATATCTTTTTCATAAACAACTGTTTAGACACCCCAGAAGAAATGATTCTTCTAGGACAGAAGGGAAAAATGAGGCAAGGAAAGGTGTTTGCTATAGCCCTTGTGCTTTGCTTGCCCAGGAAAACAAATAGCTCAGTCACTTTGATTAGTCACTAGAACAGACTTTGTTTTAAATTCAAAACCAAAAGAAACAAGCTGGTACAACCAGGAAAAGAAAAAAAAATCAACCTGGCATGTCTTCTATAACATGTCACTCCTGCAGAAAGATTTTTCCAAAGGAAGGTTTTTCTTTGTCGCATTCGCTGGTGAGCTTGCTTCAGGGATGCACTGTGGTGCTCTCCCTGGGCTGCACACCATCTGAGGCAACCAGCTGAGAGCAATGCCTTTTGGTAAACTCCCACCACCTCTCTGCTGTGCTACACGAAATGTTTTCACCAGTTCTTACAGATTCCATGTGTTGCAGCCACTAAAAACCACTTCTAATGAGGCTGGTTTCCTTCTGACATTTTTTTTCATACCATGACTTCACGATGTGCAGGTGGGAAAAACAAGAGCAAATTAGATATCTCCTAGGAAAAGCAACAACTTTATAAAAATATAAAAACAGGTTAAAAATATGGATTGCCAGCAAAACAGTCAATGATGCCACACTGCCTTTTGTTCTTAAAAAGTAAGAAAAAGGGTGAATGACTTCACTGAAGAGGGAAGGCAGACAAAAGCATCAGCAGATTGGTAGGGAGGTGCTGCTGTGCTACCCCTTATCTCCACATTGTTCATTGCTTTTCACACATGAATTCTTGTCATATTGATTGCTAAATATGTCTTTTTATTTTCTCTTCTTTTTATATTAATTCATTCTTTTTCAGCAATAAACTTTCACAGTCCCTTTGAAGCCAGTAGATAAAATTCCTTATCACCAAAACTTGCAATGGTTTGAGTGGAAACCCTGTAGGACTGCTTACAAGTTTAAAGTTAATCATATATTTATGTCTTTTGTTGTAGTGGGCCACAAATACTTGGCATCTTCAGTATGAAATCCCTTCATTTTAACACAATTTTCTAGGATTTTTAAAAGACTCCTTGATAAAAGTTTTACAGAGAAAGTGAGCCTGAAAAATGTTCTTGGAGATGACACTACTCTCTGCCAGGACACTTTCACAAATAGTGTGGGGACAGCAGGTTGTTTGCCAATGAAAAGCTACTTTCTCTTGGCAAAATTGAAAATTGATGACAAAGTGATTGGGTATTTCTCAAAATGCTGTCAAAAGTAATGACATTGGGTGTGTTCCAATTAGTTTTGTAGGCTTTCAAGACACAGCTCTCTCTCCTTGCCTTATGTGTAAAAACTTTGTGTTGAGAGTCTATTCCCCTGAAGGACAGCTATAAGTGCTACAGCTCCCAACATTTTCTTGGGAATAAGATTGAACTGACATATTTAGTCTTAACTAAATTAGCAAATTTCATTTTGCAAAATCTGATCTTTCTTCTCCAGTTTGACCCAGCATTATTTACACATGGTGCAGGCTTGTAGGTCAATTTGAAGTCAAGAGAATACGGTACAGGATGCTGATAGGATAATGAAGTTCATTTTGATTGACCGGTAATAAACTACGCCTTTGTGAGATAGAGGCATCACGAGCCCTCAGATACACTGAGCATCCCACTGCCAGGAGAAGAAGGGAGACGAAAGCTGCAGCAACTTCAACATCTGGCCTCTTTATGCTGATGGAGCTGGTAACCAAGATCTCCCTCTCTCCCTCGCTATCTAAAGTACAAACAACATAAAGCCGGGATTGGATTGATATGGAATGCTACATAAAATGTTTGCTTATAATTATTTCTAGCACCCTTTTGAAGCTTAGGGATAAAACATTTCTAATTATTCATCAGGCCGTTGGAACTCCTAGGCCTCTGTAATAGGGATTTAGCAGAACAACAAATAACATACAGGGATCCAGATGAAAGGAGTGAATTTGAAGGGATTATTACCATAAAAAAAGCAAATGACTATTTGATGGAGTTACAACAATGCAGAGAGTCAGACAGGGATAGCGAAATAATGCTAATTGATAAATACATAGCTGCTTAAGCTTTAATTTGAGCTGTAGAATAGTTGTAAAATGAGTGATACATGTAATTTTCTTTAAAATACAAACAAACAAACAAACAAAAAGTTTGAAATGAATATATAAGGAAACCCCCTCAAAAAAACACCACCTCAAATGCACCTTTTCTGCACCCCTCCATTTTCACCACTTGCTATTGTTCTACTGGTTATTACTGTTGCAACAAATAATTATTTAAAAGGCAGAACCAGAAAGTTCTAATACTTTATATACTTTGTATAGAGATTTGCTCCCCAGTTTAGGATGGGAGCCAGGATGTGTTTGTAAGATCTTGTGGTCTGTGCAGATATGAACCCCACGAGTCACAGGAATCAAGTGGTAGCAGAGGAACGAAGAACTGATTTTCTGTTCACTACAATCAAAGTACTATAAAAGTTCTATGTGATCTTAATCAAAACTTCTCAAAGAAAAAAAGCAAACCAACAAACAAATAAGCAAGAAAACAAACACTCCAAAACCAACAAACAAAACCCAAACCCAAAGACAAAGTAAACCAAAGCAGAATTCATGAACAGTTTGAGGTGCTTGTCCAGTCCTATTCCCCCATTTCTCATTAAGACAGCCAATCTTTAGTCTTTAACTAAAGACCCCTAAAAGATAAAAGTGAAATGTAAAACACTAAATAGGATAAATCTCCCATATTCGGCCCTGTTATGAGCAGGATCACTACCAATACACTAACAATTCCCCATAAAAATAGTTTTTGAGAGAACAGAGGCTGTCATGCCTTTAGGAGGGAAAGAAAGAAATCTGAATTTGTACATACATGCGGCTCCATGGATAGGAGACTTACCAGCCATTCTGCAAGCTGTGTGCTTCATTATATCACAAACACAGTCTTAAAGGGCAAAGATATGCAAAGCAGATGTATTGTAACTATCTCTAAATCAGAATTTCAATGTAAGATGTTCTTCAACAGCTCAATACAGTCACTTAGAAGCTTTCTTCCCCTCCTTAATGAAGGTAAAACGTTAGCATTATAAATTGCAGCTTACAGAAATCATATTCAGACTTTAAAAGAGAGAGAGAGAGAGAGAGTGAGAGAGAGAAACTGTATGCACTAGATTAGCAGGGGTGGATCGTCTTGTTGAGAGTTGTGCTGCCAAAGCCTATTAAAGTAATTCACGTTTTATACATAGACATTACCATTTTCTCTGAACTATAACGTCCTTGGAGTATTACTCCACAGAGACGTCCAAAATCCACTTTAGATGGGGCTCAAAGGCGCAGTTTGAGATTTACCTGTGTGACTTGTCTTGCAGGTGACAAGCATTAAGGAGGAAAATCTACACTTTGTCAGATAAGTAGGAATTCTCCCTTTCTTAATTCACTTGGAAAGAAAGGATAATTACCTGAACTAAATTTCTGTGCCCATCTGAAATGGACTCTAGGGACAATCCCGCAGATTAATGTTCTAAGAACATAAGATTCAGAAAGAGAACATAGGAAAGTATGAAATAGGATCTGTTTTAACAACCTGGATCAAAAACTGTATCCTGAACTAAGGGGAGGGAGAATCAGAGGACAGGGTAAATCCAGAGCAGCATTAATGCATTTTGCTGCCTCAGCAGATCCTGATTTTGACTATAATAATGATGATTTTTAAAGGCTGACTTGTTTTTTCCCCCCCATTCTGATGGATTTGGGAGATTTCCATGACCTGAATGCTTCAGGCAAGATCCTAAGGTGATGTAAATCAGTATTGTTCCTCTGAAATATGGACAGATTCATCCTTTCATACCAGCTATTGCTTTTCTGTTCATTTGCAGTACGGTAATAATCTAGGGATGTTAATTATTTTTTTTCTGTGTTTCATGCAATGCTGCCTCTGCCTCCTCCCTGCCTCAAATTGTTTTGGTTTTGTTCTTTTTGTTGTTGTTGTTATTGCTCCATGTCTAAGTAAATCTGTGGTGTGTTACTTTAAAAATGAAATAAAGCTTGTGTTCATAGTGACAGTCAATAACACTACAGCATTATAATCAATTGCTATTTGTAGCAGCAGGACTAGCAGTGGGGGCAGATCAGTGCAAATTACTGTCACTGTGTGCTGTCGTGTTGTGCAGCCAGCCTGCATCACGTAAGACAAATGATACCACATTCAATGGGAGCAGACAGTACTTAGTCATACCTGTACAATGGCAGCGCAGCACACGCTGGCTCCAAATACGACGGGAAAGTGGTTGTAAACCTACAGAATTGATAGGGAAGAGAAATAAATTAATCCAGCAATGAGTTGTGCTGCTAAGATCCGAGGCTAAATGCTCCTGCTTTTGCAATGGGCTCAAGAATGGAGGATTACAAGTATCTGGGGATCTACAAAAGGGTTAGATAGCTTTTTAGTGAACACCAGTGACGTCTCTGTTGTAGTTTAAACTGATGGTTTGTACAGACGCCTGCAAGCCATGGGGGTCTTCAGTTCAAAACACCTGTTATGATCAATAATAATGCCAAAATGAAATATAATAGCTTTTTTTTTTCTTTTTTTTTTTCCCTCCTATAGACACAGGAGTGTTTGTTACTGCTATAGATCACAGCAATGTAATTTTTTTGTCTGTGTTTCATCTGAGAAAGAGATCCAGGCTCTGATCTCAGTGGGGGAGAAAGCTGTTACGTGAGAACTGTGCTCTACGGCTGCAGGTCAAACAGGTAATTTTAAAGATGGAGCTACTCAATCCTTTATCTTTCAACACCTTTGCCTCTATGAATTTATACACAACCCCTGAAACTACAGAGAAATGCAAATGGTGTTTACTGAGGCGAGAAAGAACTTGCTGTGGACCAAGACTGCATCCTTTGGAAAGAAAACCTTGGCTAGGAGGGCAATGTATGCTTATGAAATCACGTCTGATTACCTGGTTGAAGGATTTCTTATTGATCTGGGGAGGTGCTCGAGAGACTGCACTGCAACGCATACTCCTGCATATAGCCATCAAGCAGAGAGCACGGGGAGTGGTAAGGAAAAACTATCTCCAGTCCCCTCACCTCCTAATGCTCTCCAGCCCAGGAGAAACGCATCTCCTGGTGAATGAGTGATTCAGCAGCATCGCCAATTCAAACACTGAGCTCACTGCTGGGACTGCTGCAAAGGATGACAATTTATTGCCCATTTTAATGATACAGTTTGCGATATGCATACTTGCCAACTGGGAACTGGAGTGAGATCAATGAGTTATTTTACATAGGTCCCTGAATTCTGGGCCAGAATGAAACTGTTGACCTAGAGGTGAAAGTCTCTAATTTTATTTCTAGTCCCTCTGAGTCATGTAGTCACCAGAAATAACACTGACAGCAATAAAACCGAGCAAACAAACAAAACTAAGCAAACATCAAATATTAAGGAAAAAAAAGATTTTGCCAAAGAGGCTCAGCACACATTTTGTGAGACTGCATAATCTTTGACAGTGAAATCTGGAACATAAATCCCCTCTCTCCTGGAGTCTAGTATTCTTCTCCGAACACAAATGTTTTATGATAAATATTTTTGTGCCTGTGGAGCTTTGTGCAAAGTTGGACATGATATTTTTGGCAATATCTGAATGTCAGTAGGAATCTGAGAAAGTGTCACATACTGTACTTGAGCTAGTCGTTTGCTGAAAGTCGTGCCTTTGAATTTACATGTCACATACGTGATTGGCTGAGCAGAGCAGATCACATCTAGAGAAACAAGAAATTTTCTTGCATTCAGCCTTTTGCATGGGAAATCTGCCTTTAATATCTGCTTTGATCCGTGAGCTGAATTACAGAAGTCATCTGAAGTTGCAGCATCCACCTTCCTATTGCCAATTCTCTGTGCCTTTCAAAAACAGGCAATGTTCTCGTGTATTTTTAGATACAATATTTCTCCTGTTTAGCAAGATCAGCATTGCTGCTTATTAGTATTACTACTATTAATATAATGAATAATAATTATCATCATAATGGATTTTTTGCTACCCCTTTAGAGGGTAGTTTCCAAAGGAAATTTCCGCATCTATTCCTGGCTAGCAGGCATACTAGTTTGGGGAAAATAATCTTCCACTCAAGGTAGTTTAACTTAAAATAAGGACTTTTTGGCTCAGAGATTACTGAGGAAAATTGCTTCGTTTTGCAACTGTAATCCCTATATTTAAATAAATGGGATTTTCCTTCAGAGAGGTTTGAACTATGGAATTTTCCTTTGTTGGACGAGAATCAACTGAGTGTTTGCTGCTAATCAAACCAAATAAGTTAGCTGAACAGGAAAATGAGTTAATTTTGAAGGACCTTCATACTAAAATTACAGTTTTGAATATAAGCAGAGTATTTAATCTAATTTGTTTTGTTTCTAAATTTCAGGTTTTATGCAACATAATTCTTTTGAAGACAAGTAGGGAATCAGTCCCTGGCTGTAGAAATCAACTTTATGTGATCTGCATTTAGGATCTGATTCGATTACCATTGAAGACAACAGGATTTGGATTAAATCTTTACAGTAAGTGTTTTTTTGAGGTCTCAGACAATGAAGATTCAGCTCTATAGCACCCTGAGATCAGCCACTAATTTCAGAAAACTAGCACACATGCAATGGAATCACCACATTCTGTAGTGACAACATATTTTGCAGAAACAGGGCTGTGATGCTGTTAGTGGCTTGGTTTGACCTGATTTTACTTTACACAAATATAAAATGTCAATGGGAGACACCGACAGTGGATTTCTTAGCACTACATTGTGATATTAGTGGTTTTTTTTTTTTTTAAAAAAAAACAAAAATGCTTACCATTAAATTAATGCACTACCTTTTTTCTTTACCTTTACAGAAACTGTATCTTGTTATGATTGCAATACTGAAATATTGCAGGTCACTGCAGAGCACAAACACTGAACTTGTAATGTTTCTATACTATGTATACCCCCCAAAATACATAAATTGGTAATTATCTGAAAAAAATACATATATACTGGTTTGCTCAATAAAGATTTAGGGTTTACTTTTTTGGTTTTCTGGTGCTTGGGGAGGTGGGGGATAGATGAGAGACTAGAGCTGCAAAGTTAGCAGAAATCCATATATGCTTTCTTTCAGTGACTGGTACCTTTTTGCCTCTTGTGAGGAGCCTAACCAGCTGGATATATGATACAATATTATTCCAAACATTATTAAAATATACAGTATGTATTGTAATTAGCTTAAAAGCGTCAAATGGTAGGAAAAAAAATCACCTGCAATACAAAAACTCTTGCTATTATAATGATACAGTGTGTAATTCAATATATCTGTTTAGATATTGAACCTCTGCATTATTAATGGCTTTAAAAAGGGTACTGCTGTCTTGTAACTCCTTAACAGGTGGAAGCCACTGGAAACCTAACATTTATTGGTTTCTATATGCCAGATTACTTTCAAACTAAGAGTCAATGCAAATATATTTGCAGCCTGAATTTAATAGGCAAAGTAAATTCTGGTTTTTATTTTTATTTTTTAAATTATTTTTTCTTAAAGTTTCTTAAGATATTATTGGGAATAAAAGAGGTTCATTTCCATTAAATGTGTATAATTTTTTGCTGCTCCAAAAATCTACTTGGATATGAAACATTTGGAAAGCCACTGTCCATCTTTCTGAATAAGCTTTCAGCTTTAGGAAAATCCTAGTCTGCTTGGCTGAGACCTCTGGTGAACTAAGTACCCATTAGATATCTCATATTTTCTGACAGTCATCTGAATCCCTGATTTCAGAGTAGTAACCAAAACAAAAATACTATATTTTTTTGTACATTTACCTTTCAGACAATACTTCTTGCGTTAGATGCTATGCTTAAATACCATCCCAAAGCAGAGCACAATGCCTCACACACCAGAAATTCAATGCAAGGAAATTTCAGCGTTGATTTTCTTTAGTTTGTTTTGTCTACCTCCCAGAACTAAGTGGTGTTCTGTCAATTAAAGAAAAAATATTCAGAGAACACCAGGTATATCCAGTTAGAAATTACCTTTTATTTGTGTGTGTATATATATATATTTCTGAAGCCTGTTTTGATTAATTTATATATATATAAATACACATCTTCAAGTATTTTTAAAACATTTATCAGATGAGTTATATTTGAAGATCTCATAATTTTTTTCCACATATATCATATATGTAATAGAGAGAACTACAATGACCTTAACAATAAAATACTTTTTCTGCTGTGGAAAAATCAGATAAATATAAACCAATATTTTACCAAATACATTATGATCATTTCCCCTAAGGGCCATATCCCGTGTGACTTTCAACACACCAGAAAGAATTTATGTGTAAATCAGCCATCAAGCATAAAACAGCAGTAGAAATGAGAGAAAAAAAAAATAAACAGAAAGAACAAATTTTAAATGATTAGATTTCAAAATTCCAAGGAATACTATAAGAAAGACTGCAATATAGAGCTATGTGTATATCTTCCCCTATGGTTCTTTTACTCAAATTATTAAAAGGTTCTTTTACTGAAATTATTAAAATGTACCACACTTGTATCAGGAGAAAGCATAAAGAATAGCCATGCCCTCATTTGTAAGATCACCAAATATTAGCATTTCCCTTTATTCTAACTGTCAATTTATTTACATATTTTATGCTATAGTCGATGTACACTGATGTTTAACTGATTTGGAAGCGCTGACCTATAATCAAGAAACAAATAAAAGGAAAGTTTAACTTCTTTTTAAATATTTGCTCTAATTGTAAAAGTCTGTTTGTAATTAATTTGGTTTCCTCAGGGAGCAAATGCATATGTTATATGAATTTTATTGTGGTATTCTCTTAGCCCATGAACAGTGAAAACACACTGTGGAAATTTCAAATTTAATCTACTTCCAAAAACACCACCCTATCAAAATAGCATTATTGTTTCATTACCTATCATTTGCTTGCTACAAGTGATGCTTGAAGATGCATCAGTGAAACAAGTCAAATTTGTAACTTGTCAGCCATGGAGCTTTTCTCCACCATAGATTTCATCTTTTGATTGATCCAGGTCCCAGCATGAAGTACCATATACAGTACAGAGGAAACCTTTGCTGGTGACACACACTTTTCATAGATCTGACCTGGTTTTATCCATTGGGATAAGTGGAAATGGGGGTTAGGTTGTCTGATATAACCTAGGAAAGAACATCTTTTTTCCTTCTTGGTTTGGAGGAAGAGAAGCAAATGAGAGCTTGGATCTGCACAGGGCTTTCCTTCCCCTAGGTTTTCTCATGGGAAGCTGCTCCAGCCTCTCAGTCAAGGAATTCCTGATTTCATTGCAACCACGAATTCATTTGCAAATATTCTCAGCCTTCCCAATTGAGCTAGTATTGTTAACTGAGCTGTAAAATGCAGGAAACCTCTCGAACTTCAGCCATTTTTAGAGTCCAGCTAGACTGAAGTTCTGATATTTTCATGCCTTTTTTTTTTTTTTTGGTAATTTTGTGTTTCAGTATGACAAAATGCATTCATCCATTCTATCCAAAAAAGAAAAAAAAAAAAGAAAAAGATTATTCTCTGAACTGTAGTGAAATGCTGACAATGCCAGAAGAAAGCCTACTCCAATGGGCTTTCAGAATCAAAAGATAAGCACACAGACTTCTGTCTGTTTCTCCAAAATAAATCTGAACTCTCGTCTTAGGTCTTCACAGAGACTTTCTTTTCCAGAGGAGCTCAGAGAAAGCCAAACTGTAGCATCACAGCTCTGTGTTGATTGAGACATGGGCTATGATTTGCAGGTTGCATGGAATTGCCACCAACACAACATTTGCACACATTTCTGAGAGGCGTAAATGAAAACACATAAAAGAATTTGACAGCATAAAAGGACATTAACTTTTGTTAAAGCTCGTGGTTCACATTTTGCTGTAGTGCCATGTTTTCAACAGAAAGATTAAGGGTGAGTTATTGCTGCTGAGAGAAGCACTATCGTTCTGGTGACTCACTGAATGAAGTCTCTGGCCTGGACTTCAACAGAGAAGTTCTGTCATCGGATTAGGAACGACTTTTTGTTTCACTTGAAACATGCTGACTGGACTGAAACTCTTTGAACAATGCATGTAAATATATCCACATATAGATGCTACATTATATACAAAATGAACAGTTCATTTGTGAAACCGAGCTTTAGCAAGAATCCTGAAGTCATGGGTGAAGGCAGTGGGCTGGGAGTCAGGAGGCCTGGGTTGATCTCCCAGCTTCGCCAGATTTTGTGTCATGGTGAGCTATCAGAGCTCCCTATAACACTCTCCTTCTCACATAAGAAGAAAATTTGCCTCTAAATTTTACTTTATTTTTTTTTAAATGCCATCTATGCCATCTATATTACACTGTTTTACAAGTGGGTTGAAGCTATCAAGGCTTCCTTTCTGTCATTGCTTAGATGCATATAGTGCTTAAAGTAACTGAATTTTCACCTTTGGCTGCAATCTCACTAGTGAAGTATAGTCATCGGCATCAAAAGGTGGGAAAGGAAAGCAGAACCACCTACAAAGCTGCAGCCCTAATTCTGTGAACCTACGTGAAGTTACCAGTTGAGGTTTTGACACTACGGGCCAAATATGGTACCTGTTATTGAAAACAATAGATGCTGAAAGCAGAATGTTCTGCCTCCTGCTTTTATAAATTCACACAGTCAGGATGTTTCCCCTGTGCTCACCCACGACAGGAGGTGGTGATGGGGAGCAAAGCCTTTTCATGGCCTGTGGGACTGGCAGGAGCAGGGGCAGGAGCCTGTTTCTGCCTCTCCTAATGTCCAGAGACAGAAACAGGAGGGGATAGCAGAAGGGTATTCTGTACACTTATAAAAAGAAGTAATGACTGACATTTAAATCACTCCCCCCAGCCATAAGGGAGTGGTGAAATATTCAAGGGTCGAATTCTGCCAGTGGTACCCAGCACCAGCAAGGAGGTGCTCAGCAGGAGCATCCTTTGCAACATCTCTGTGTTAGAGAGATGCAGCTCCTAAGTGCATCTCCCGGTGCCCCCGGAGGATATTCAACTACCTCGGCACTTTGCAGTGCCTTCCAGCCCCGGCCGCTCGAGCTTTGCACCTCTCCTTGCTGTCTCCCTCTGTGCCCTGGGAGGCTGTTGCTGCAAAAGCCATAATTTAGCCTTTAATATTTTGATACTTGATGTGACGGATTTCCCTTTTAGTGCACATTGATTTGCTCTGATTGAGGCATGAAGCTGTGCAGGTTTCCTGCATTTCAGATGATTTTAGTATAAAACATGCAAATCCCACAGCGCATCCCCCTGTTTCTTTGGCATTATGTCTGCAGAACAGTGTCACGAACGATGACACCTCTTCACAGAAAAAACAGAGAAATATCTTTTGCAGGATGTGAGATTTCTAACGAAAGCTTCCCTGTGACACGAGCTGTTGAACTGTCTCCATAGAGTTCTGATTTAATTTGAACTATTCCTGCCACTCCATCATAAACAACACCATCCAAAATACTAGGCAATAATTAAATTTCACTGGGAAATAATAATTAATAAGGGCACAAGTGAGCTGCCTCTTCATTTAAAAAAAATATTTCTTTGCCATTTATATTTGGTTCATCTGAATAGTTCATGGGCTGTGAAGATTAACAAATTATATTGAAGTCTCCCACTTTAGAAGCATTATCAGTGAAAGGACTCTCCCAGTTTTACAGCTGTGTATTTTTATAATACATTATGAAAATGTTATCTTCCTATCTAAAATATTCTCTTTGAACTAGATAGCTTTCAAATTTGCTAGTAAGAGGCTATTTTGAAGTATAACTCAAGCCAGTATCTCTCTCAAACCTATAGATTGAATACATTAAAAAAATATATTTTTTTAAAAAATAACTGAAGACAAAAAAGGGGTGAAGAGAAGGATTCACATTCAACACGAAGAAACAATAACGCACTTTCAAAATCTGTGTGGTCTGGATTTATACCTCACCCTCGCAGGGTAGGATAAATATATGATACTATTTTTCAAAATGTATTCTCGTAGCTAAAATAGATTTAAGTTGCCCTCTGTCCTTCTCTCTTGCAGGAGCTGTGTTTTTGCCCACATAATATGGGATATACACATGCATATTTATTCAAATTTCTTTTTCTTTTAGACATTCCTGCAGCTCTTTTGTTGGCCAACTGTAAACTGATCACTTACAATTGTACTTGAGTGTTTAGTGACCAGAAAATGTACAAATGCTGCTGCTGCCAGAGTAACTGAAAGTGCACAAGCAGATTGAGGGAAATACTACAGGCAAAAATTAGCCATCATTAGTTACCCCTGCTAATATCGCAGAAAATTGAAATGCTTGCCTCACTGAGAATTGAAGAGCATTTCTGAAGTTTATCCAGAACAAAATATCTGACTTTTAAATACAAATAAGATATAAAGAGTTCTGATGCACTATTGTGCATTAGCAGTTTGTAGGAAAATCTGCTAAAGCCCTTTCATGGGAATCAATCCCAGATAAATGCAGTCCCGTTAATTACAATTTTAACAGCTTCAGATGCCTTTTTTTTTTTTTTTTTGGAGGGGGAGGGGGGAGCAAACTGTGTCTCTGCTTACAATGATAAACACAGGACTATAAATGTCAGACAAAGGCCAAAACCATCGTGGAGAACAGATTGCTGGAGACAGCCTAAACGGGAGGAAGGCTTTATTTTCTGGAATCACTGCAGTAAGTGTAAGAGAGCAATGATATGGACGTGTGCAATACCTTTACCCTCATAAAAGAGCTTAAGCTCCACCACTCTATCGTTTTTCTAACCCTGTTATCTTGGACGAAACAAATGTCCATGCAAGAAGCAGCTAATTCTGTGCAAGTGTTGTGCAATTTAAAGAGATGCCCTTCTGAAGGTGTCCTAATCTCTTTTATCACTTCTCACCTTTCAAGCTCCCCTTTGCACTCCTTCACCAGCTCCATCTTTAGCTTTATTTATTCCTGAAGCATTTTATCTTTGACGTCTTCTAGGAAAAAGTAACACAGTACCCTTTTGGTGTGTATTGCCTACCGTTCCCTCCCAAAACATGCCAAGGTTACCTTCCACTGATATTTTGTGCATTCCTTTTCACAGATGACCTTACTGTCGCTATCTCTGTCAAGCGCGTTTCGGCAGCACCTGTTCCAAGCGCTACAGGCTTCCATGCACATGTGGCACCATATTGGAATGATGCAGTTCATTTGACATAATGCAAGTAGGTAGGGTACATGTTGCCCAACATATTTAAACAGCATTATATTTTGATCAAGTAAAGCTTTCGAAATATTGAGCACAATGTTGAGGTTCAGGCTTGATAATATATAAATTGCAAAGGTTCATTTTGGATCCTCATTACCAAAGCCAGCCAACCAAGGAGATAACATAGAAAAACATGCCATTCCCTTTTCTTTTATTTTTTTTCTCTTCTTTTTTTTTTTTCCTTACTTTTTTTTTTTTTGATAATGCGATTATACACAAGGAAAGATTAATAATTAACCACACTGAAGACACCTCTTTTACAGTCATATGAAATATAAAATACATAGCAATTCTAATATTTCTGAAGCTGTTATGCTTCTTGTGAAAAATTAAAATGCATAGAACTAAGTACCTCCCTAAATGACAAGCTTTCAAAACAGGTATAAAATATTGTTAAAATAATTTCCTGAACAAACAAAAACCTTGACCTGTATATCAAAGCTCCTACATCTTACATGCTCTCTTGTCTCTTCTTATTTATATTTGGATTTCAGCACCTGACTGTACAACCAGTACGTTTTGTGTATCTCTCACACTACAAGGACTTTTTTTATAACACTAGCAGAGTTGTATGATTATTATTTCTATTAAATTCTTATTTTGAATTGCAGAAAAACAAAAACAAAACAAAGAAATATTGAATTAGACAAGCTACTTTAATCTTGCCTCCAAAGGTAATTAGAGTGTGCAATTTGGTAACCTTTTGCAAATACACAATATACACTGCCACTGAACCAAATGAACAGATTATGTTGCACAAATAGTGTGGAGTTATTTGTATATAATCCTAATTCATCAGGTAAATTGGATTCAAAGACAAACTAGGGAACCATAAAAATAAATAAATAAATAAATCTCATGCTAAAATAAAAAAGCAGAGTTTATAGGCAAATATAGTGCTGAGTTAATGTTTACCCCTATAAACTATATCTCCCTTACACTCTTAGACCACAACAATACAACTACTAAAAGGAAGGGAACAATGTGGAATTTTGTATTTAATATTGATACTTGGAAATCACTGAGTAACACACTTGACATTTTCAGAAAATACTGTCTGGCAAAAAAAAAAAAAAAAATTACAGTAATTTCAACCCAGAGTTTCCTTACAAAACAAGCAACACAATGAGCAGAACTAATCCTGTATTGCTATTGCTTCAGATTCACCTCTGTGGCCACTCAGACTCTTCCTTACATCTTTATATTTAGTTTGTCTCTGACCTGAAATAACAAAGCTATGAACTGTTAACCAGAGGGGGAGACCTCAGGCTCCTTGCTTTTGATCTTCCAGCATGGCAGTTCTTATTTGTCAATAATAAACACATTTGTTAGCTATTGTACAGTCTTGAGTATGCATCTATCCATTCCTAAAAGATATATTGGCACTGGGCTATTAAATATCAATAATTCTACACATGCCTAGCACCGCTGTTAGAGGGGGGAAAAAAAAAAAAAAAAGAACCAGACCTCACATATTGAGAGTTGAGAGTCAGAGATGTATTCACCAGTTGAAGTAGGAGAGAATGAAGAAGTACAAGGTGGGTGGCTCTCTCCCTGGCATGGTTATATTATTGTGGCATTAAACTGAGTTATGTCACCACGTTCTCACTACCCAGGAGTGGGACAGATGGGAATGCATGGTGGGAGTGTACCGAGAATAATGCTGGTGTGTGTCCTGGTGCGAGGTGCAGAGAAAGGGCTGAGCTCCTGGCAGGTGAGCAGAACACAGAAAATCACCGAAGGGACTGGAAGCGCTGCCGCCACCCACCGCTTCCCCAGGACATCTCCAGTGCCCACGTGGTTTCCTCTGACACCGCGCAGCCGCTAAGCCTGTCCATGGCCCCTCTTGCCTCCCACTGAGGACTTCCTCTGTAAGGTTAAATTTTTTCATGCTTCATCTGTGTACTTTTTAATCTGTAGCACGAGAACTGGTATATTTTTCTTCATGACTTTCTGTAGCACTGGGTTCAGCTCCCACACTGCATTGCTCCAGAAGCAGATGAAATGAAGGGGCTCATCTTAAAATCCAGTTTTTCAGACCATTCCTTTGGAAGCAGTCTTTGCCTTAATGGTTTGGGAAACTAAGTCCATTCAGGGAAAAAAAAAAAAAAAAAAAGGCCAAAAGCTCTCGAATCCACATTAACAGTCTTTTTGAAGTCAACTGGCTGAAGCATGCCAAGTCATATTGTGTTATTGTCCCCAGACCCCACTACGATGAGCCTTTTTTGAAGATATACTTTCCATTTTTCAAAACAAGCAACAATTAGACTAAATCAGCTTAACCTTGGATATTCATGCAGTTTTGGTCTAAACTACAAATAAAACAGCAGAACTGATAGGTGTTAAGGACGTATGGTAATATTAATGCGTGGCACTAGACTATATAGCTTCACAGGAAAGTTCCTGTAATTGGGATTTTTATCCGCTGGAAGTCAGAAAAAATTATTGACAGTTTCTGGGTCCTAAATGCATCACCGTTTCAAGTAAAATAACAAGCTTTGCCTCGGGCTGCAGTTCATGCTATGTGATCACTTGATACTTTGTCTATGTGGCTTCACATGGTAGGAGAGAGAGGGAGAGACAGAGAGGAGCCTCCGTTGAGAGAGGAAGGAGTCAACAGATCACTTCACAAGCAATTATTATTTTTATTATATTATTTCAACATCATGATAATTAATGACTGAACTTCCAAACATGTTTGTGTGAATTCAGTGTACTGATAAGAATGGCTGCATAGTGGGTGATTTATATTTGTTTCTGAATTTTTGCCTGGGTGCTTAGCAGCAGATTGCCATTCTGTAACTGCATTACTGTGGGGTAACTGGAAATGTTTTACAGGCAAGTTCTGCCATTTAGCATGCAACCGTAATATGGTTCTATTATCCATTTTCAATCAATATTTAACCTTTTCAATAAACAACTTAAGTGTACTAAGCCAGAAGGAGGAAAGCTAATTGCCACATGATATATTTTGTTGCCAGGTATACTCAGCTGGCTAAAGTAAAGTTAATTAGGTTATAGGTAGCACAGGAGCATTTAGAAAAATATATCTTCTGCCTCATAAACCTTTTGTTCAGTCAATATCATCAACAAATACTTGTGGATGATGCCTGTAATATGATGACCACTACCTCAAACCCCAGACTGTGCATTTTGCCCTTGCAAATGGCATACGTTGCCAAATGGTATTATGGTAAATGATGGAAGTGAGCGGTTGGGCACCACCAATCTCCCCTTCCAGCTTTGTGTTTATGCTCAGGATTATAGTTGTTTGCCTGGCTGCAGAAAAGCCTCCTTGGTGGAGGGTGACTCTATAATATGTAACAGAAACATTTTTTGAACAAGATAGAAAACAAGAAATTAAGAGGCTTTATTGTTACGCTGTAAAAAGCTCCTTGTTTATAGTAACTTCACTGAAGCAGTATAAGCTTGAAAATACTGTTGTTCATAATTAAAAGATGCTATTGTCCACTGTTCGTATATGATTTCAGTTCCATTGAACCCTTCAGAGACCTTTTCATTTTGCTATTGCAATGCAGAAACCAAAAAATAACTTCTGTGTAGTCTCTTTCAAAAAGTCCGTGTTTCACTGGTAATCATAACAGTCTTAGATAGGTGTGAGTAGCTATTTTTAAAGGAGAAAAATAACATTAAGAATTCACAATGTCATCTTTAGTGAAAAGAAACTGAAGAAATACTTTAAAACAAAGCAAAGTCTGCTCAGAAATTGTTTTCTGTGGGCTCTTTCCGTAGAACTATTTTTATTAGTATTTCATCCATTTCAGATACATATTTTATATTTGTTCATCTGATGTGGAACTCAGGCAAGCAGTCCTGTTCAGCAAAAAATGAGTGATTACTGCCCATTTAACTGAAGGGAGTCTTTCCCTGGATCAGACGTTAGATCTCTTGCTTATTTCCCATAGATAATACAGTATAATAGGGATTCCAGGGAAGTCAAATGGCAAGCCATGCAGTGATTTCAATGAGACCAAAACTCAGCCCTGAATGATCAACACTGATCTTTATTATCTGAGGGTAATAATGTACCACTCTAGTTTACCAAAAGTAGCTGCTCTGAATATGCTATAGTTTCAAGCAGACTGAACGAATGCATCTGTCTTCATGAATGGTGATTAAAAAAAAATGCAAATCTTCTTACATCTTTTCTTCCTGACATTAGGTCATTGCTTTATGGCCCTCTTTTCATTTGCACATCCATAGTAATTTCTATTTTTGAACACTATTGAAAATATGAGATTCACTGGATCCAAATAGACATTCTTATAATAAGCAGATTGTACTGAGCTACAAAAGCTGCAGTATAATAAAACAAATTGTATGAATGTGAGAAGAATGTGTAAGAAGTTTCATCATAAAAAAATGACCAATAACATTAAGATGTTTTGTATGAGGAAAACACTCCAAGCACTGTTCTTTGTTACTGTATAAAAAGCCTTTTTGCAAAGGCTGTTCCTTGACACAGAGTCTTTATATGTGAAATAATTTATTGCCATACCTGGAACTGAAATAATGACTAAATCATTTTTAAAAAAGTCTCATAGCTCCAACAGAGTAAATCTTCTACAACTTGCTGCAGTGCTAATCGTAAGCATGTTATACAGTAAGTTTGCCTGAAGCTAAGTTAAGCAGGCAGATTAGGACTGTAATATAGTATCAGGGCTCATAAATCAAGTGTGCTTGCAGATTTTCTTTCACTTACTGCTCCTTCTTACAGTTCAGACAAGTCATAATTACACATCAGTAGGCATTGTGAACAGAGGAATGAGCTACAACATAACGCACAATAAACCCTGTCATATAAAAGCAAACTGGATAAAATAACAGAAGCAATACTCCATTTTACAACATCACACTAAAGAATTACACCATGCCATTGTGTAATATTCTGATCAATCAAGAGCCCATCCACAATTGACAGTCCCAGTAGGCTAAAATTTACTATTCAAACATATTTGCCATTTGTATTTATTATTATTGTGATTATTATTATTATTATAATATATCATGAATAAGAACCAAAAAAAAAAAAAAGCCACAGGTTCAAAATAAAAAGTGCACAATGCAAAATACAATTAAAGATATTTTGCTAAAGCTTTATTATGGATGCAAGCTTTAGACAAATAATAATAAGGAAGATGTAAATGATTTTTCATTCATATTATGTTAGCATTATGACACCGAGCACAGGTTCTATATGCCTTCTGTTTTAAACCAAATCCATGCTGACTGATGTCACCAATTTATTTCAAGGCTTAGAATGAGATCAAAGGTGCTATGGCTTTAGCATATGACATTAGCAGAACACTTAAAATGAGATTTAATGAAATAAGAAAATATTGGTTATTTTCATTCTAATAAAATAATTCCAAAAGAATCAGGAGATAGTACATAAATAGCAAACACTGCATAGAGGCATGAGGGTTCATGGGGTTCCCATGTTCTACCCTAGAAAATTATCCTACATTTCCGCTTTTTGTATGAGGAGAGCAGACAGGAGTGGAGCTGCTTCGAATGTCACTCATGCAATGGTAATGCTCTTTTGTTGCCCAATGACTTGTAGTGCAGCCCTGTGGTTTGCCCTTTGCTGTACTCGTCTTCGAATGAGTTTTCCACATGTGATTATAATCAGGCCCCCTTGTTTGTGCCTCAATGGAAGAGTGTCAAAGGTTTGTGCCCTTGGAGGTACATGGAGAGGGAGAGGACAGTGTTGCTTCCAGAAGGGCAAAGTCTTGGATAACTGGCCTTTTTGACAAAGATTCAGCTTGGGTGGTCCAGATAAGAAAAAATAATCCCTGGTATTTAAATATGATTAGGCTTGAAAACATAATATCTCCAGAATTCAATCTTTTATTTTTCCAAATTCGATTGATTGTACATGTTGGTACTCACAAAGATTTATTTCTATGTTATTTTCTGGTTTTGCTGGACTTTAGGATCCTAAATCATTTAAGTGTTTTTAAAAACTTCCATCCACGTACATGTTTTTAGCCTTCTCCTCTGCACCATGCTGTAGGCATGGACAATATGACATCTGGAAAAAGGGAGTACTGTGGTCTTTCTCTGCCTTGTGGAAGACTATGTCCCACCTACTTCAGAAACAGAAATCAATCCGTCAAACAGCCCCCCTACCCCAAACAACAAGAACAACAATAAACAAACAAAGAAACAAACCAAAACCCAGTAAGCTGAAACTGCAAGATTGGTGTCTCAGGCTGAACTTCCCACCATAATTTGTCCTGTTCTTTGCTGGGATGAGATCCACTGCAGAAAGCTGAATATTTTAAAGATTTCTCTTACAGATATCAACATCTTAAATTTTGAGTCAAGCATGGCCAAATGGGATCAGAAATTGCACCACCATAGAGGATTGTTCATACTTGCCAGCACTTTCAATGTAATATAAACTACTAGTGTTTTTCCTTTTTTCCACACACTATCTTGGTTTTTCCTTGGCTTCTGCCATTTTTCACAGATCCAGGTGTCATTTTTCTAATGCTGGACTCAAGGTCCACCTCCCTTAACCAGTCCAGAGTCCTATATTATTTTGGGTTCTGCTCTACGTCTTCTGCATCAGAGAATTCACCTAACTTAAGCTTTAGCTTATCTTACTGCTTTCTTGGTTACTGCCAATGGCGTGTACTGATGTGTTTTTTCATGACCTCATTGCTGGGACCCCATCAGCTCCTGAGCAAAGGTCACTGACTCCCCAAAAGCTGGCAGCCCTATGTCAGTTACAAGCTCTTACACAATTTCACCTTTTTCATCTATCCACTTAAAATATATATTCATTGTGTTTTTTTTATTTGTTTATTTGTTTGTTTGTTTGTTATGTCTGTTCCTTGTTTGCCCTCTTCACCTGGTAAACCCACCTTGTCTACAGTTAATGGGAACTACTTGAGACAGCCAGTGTATCAGAATCAGTAGCGAGTAGAGTACAGTGTTTAACTGTTTGACTCTGCCACTGAGTCTTTAATTATTATTATCATTTTGTTTCCATCTTACTTTACTTTTTCACCACCATTTGCTCAGAAGTCCCAGTCAAGGGCTCAGACAAAGTCCCTAACTTCAGATCCATGAAACATGAGCTCTTCTGTGCAACCCAATGACTGTTTTTTCTTGTTGACTCTGGTGAGGTACGGTTCTCTTTCCAAGGAGAAGCTTGGCAATTGGCAGCCTCCTTGGAGCTGCACAAACCATCAAAAAGACAGGAAAACATATTTATTCCTTCTCTGGTTCCCACTTGCATGGGTGTGGTCTTCACCCAGGCACACTTCACAGGGTGATTCCTGGTTTTCTTCAGCAGAAAAAGTGCTAAAGTTTTCAACTATATTTTAAGAATGAAGTGAGGAAATGCAGGCTTATTTGATGCTTATTCAAGAAATGTTTTATGCATATTCATTTTCCTTTAAAAGAATGCAAAAGGGTATCTAGTCAATTTATAGATTTATTTTTTTTAAAATGTAGTGCCCTTCTGTGTCTTTAACATCCCTCCAAGGGCTAGCCTTGCTCTATATTTGTCTGAGCAGTGATTTTATCTTGTAACCTTCTCATTGTCTTGTCTCTCTGGAAGTATAACAGCCATTCTTTCATTAAAGGTTATTTTTCCACAAATGATCTCTACCACTGCTCTTTTCCCACACATCTGTCTGAAGATTTTGGGCAGGACAGTGACTACGCTGGTGGCAAGTCCACATTTTGCATTAGAAACGTTTGTTTTTTATGGACTTTGACTGCTCTGTCAAAGTCTACCATGCAATTCCCTCCATCAGATATCAAATTCACTATAGATTGTGAATTAATAGTCTTATCTGATGAGAAGGTTGAAGAGCATTGTGCTATTCATAAGCCAAAGGAGAAGTCATATATTCAGATGCAAATTGCCTCAAACTATCAGGCTGTTTTCCCTTTAATATCTCCGTAATTTGTAAGACATAGGTAGAACATTTTATTCAATTAACATTATTAATCACTATTCATTATTTTTGTAATTATTTGGGAAACAAAATTCAGGTTTAAAGCTGTATATGCAGCAAATCATTCCTGCAGGCAGGTCAAGAGAAGATTTCCCACCATGTTGAAGTAGTGTGTGCACTTCAGTCCATCCTAGAGCATTAGGACCTTGTCCTTAGAGCCATGCCCTATATTCTCATACATGTATGATCATTCCATAAAAGAAATAGCTATAGGGCCCTGAGATGATTATGAACTCTGTATAGAGGTAGAGTCCAGTTGCTAGGGAAAAAGTGGCAGTCTATCTGTAGTTACCCTTCTTTTGTGTTGACATTCACATTTTCTGAGGACATTTTCAGTCCATCGCTCTGCAATTAATTCCAGCACAGCTTGAGACAACACCAAGGGGCAGAGGGGTTGCTTGAGTTTAAGGACTCTGATATGCTTTGTTTCTGAATCAGTATGAGGATCTGAAAGGTGGTGGGCTGGAGACAAATCAAAACAAAACAAACAAACCAAAAACCATAGGCATTGAAGACCTGCATAAAGTTCTGCAAAAACAAATGTAGAAATAAAATTGCAATACATCTAGCCATTAACGTAGATGACAATTTGAGTCAGCATTTCATTCCTAGAGTAAGTTAGTGAGTTCTCATTGTTGGCTGAATTGGTATTTCTTAATGAAAGGAGAAGCATTGGTAAAGTCCATAAAAATGTAAAACGTCTGAAAAGCAGAGACCAAATACTTTAGTGTTTAATGTTCCTGTTACATAGTAAGACAACAGAGCAACTTTTCCATCCACAGTATGGCAAAGCATTTGCTATAAATTGTATGTGAGGCGCTAACTTGGTCAAACATTATCATCCTTATAAACTTTATCATAATTTTTAAAGGCAGATGTTACAGTAAGATGAAGTACAATGTGTTTTATCCATGGGTAGTGGGTCACATAAACAGCTATTCGCATGCATTTGCCAACTGATAGGATTTGGTAGAGATTTGTGATAAAGGCAAATATATTAGCATGCCCATGAATCAATATTGTTTAAATAGTGTACCAGAAGGTTCACTGTCAATCACTAGTTTCTGAAAGTTGTTCATCCCAACTGTTAGGTGAATACTGAATATATTCACAGAAGTTTGGGATCTGTTCATGAATAATTCATTAAAAAAAAAAAAGCAACTGATCAATTTGCAATTAATAATGATTCAGCTTCTCCCACACAAAACAACACTAATATGGGGCTTACCCCTCTGCTGAATAAACTCCTTAAAGACAACAGAAGCAGACTCTGGTCCTATCTCTGCAGTGAATATTTAATTTTTCTTCTTTTCTAAGCAGTGGTCTTAGATTTTTTCTTTTTTCCCTCTGGCTGTCTGCAGCACAATGAACTTCTACCCTACCAACTTTCTGACTAACATTTCTTCTTGAAATAGAAGGAAACTAAACCAGTTAATTTTATTATTTTCTTTGGCTCAGGTGCTAACTTCACTCTTTCACACCCAGTTTTTCTAAAGTAAATTTCATAAAGCCACTTTAAATCAGTAATATTACATAGTAATCCTATTGTGAAAGAGAAAACAGTGAGTTGCAAGAACTTGTCTATTCTGCTTGTTTAATCACCTTTGAAGGTAAAGGACTAGAGAAATAAAATCAAACTAAGTGGGAAATTCAGGATGTAGAGAACAACCTGCTAAACTGGAGATCTGATTTTAGCCAGGGTAACAGGAGAGAAAAGAGATGCCAACCTTGTTAGCAACATTATCACTTTCTGTCACATTTCTGGATTCCCAAACACAAATATACATCCTTTTTCCTCTTCAAAAGATGAATTCAGAAATTGGCTGGGTTGAGCTGAACACCTAGCTGCCCCCAAGATCAGTAGCATGGATCATAGTATCATAGAACATCCTAAGTTAGAAGGCACCCACAAGGATCATTGAGTCCAATGCCTGGTTCCACACAGGACTACACAAAATCAGACCACATGTCTGAGAGTATTGTCCAAATGCTTTTTGCACTCTGGCAGGCTGGGTGCCCTGACCACTACTTTGTGGAGCTTGAAATATTTCCCTGAAATATCGTCACCTGGGTAGAATAATATACTTTGTACTGAGATATGTTCTGGACTGATTCCATTCATCATACTGAGTATAATTTGGCATTTTCAGTGCTTTTCACCCTCTGCAAATGAGGGTTTCCAAATCACTAAATAGAGCTGAATTTTACTATATAAGGAAGATATCTCAATTGCCTTTTTGTATTGCAATATCCCGATTATCCCACCCATTATCATAGCAGCTGGCCACGTACTGCCACAACAGGTCGTTCTCCAGGGTGATGTTTACACAAACTACAGTAGAAATCATTAAGAAACTGAAACTAAACCTTTACAAGTGAGGAACAATGCAAAGTTGCAGTAATGAAGTACACTAGCACAGGATCTCTTAATTCATCTGGAGCCAGAAGTCTGTATCGTGTTTTTCTGCATGCCTATTTTTCATCAAACAACATACAATCTTTACTTGACTATACTGTATATCTTCTCTGCCTAGTGGGAACCCTAATTTGCTTTAAATTGCCAAAGTGCTCATTACAGAATGCTTAGTAGCTAGAGTTTGTACATAATATTTGGAAATCAGCCTTAATTTTTCTGCCTGAGATGAACACTTGGATTTCAGAGTAAACATAATCAGAGATTTACACAAACTCAGTGAACCCTGTTTATTATATTTGCCTGGAATAGCTACAAAAGAGGTCAGAGGTCCAATGTCTTCCTGCAGAGACAGATCATGTTCTAGCTGGTACTGAGGAGGAAAAAAACAGTAGGTGATGCTTTAATGAATGGCTTATCATGTGGAACACACCATGTGATAATAGCAGTGCTGGTAAGGAAAGAAGGAAGTAAAAAACAAAAAAACAAAAAAAAAAACATAAAGGCTTTTGCTAGGTTTACATTGCTTAAAAGCTTACATTTCAACAGTAGCAGATGAAGAGGGTTTATTAAGAATATGTAGTAAAATCTGCAGCAAGTTGAAAGGAGTGTTGAACTTTTTGTTTAAACGTTATTTTGGAATTGCCTGTGTGATGGCATTGCCCTAACTAAATAGAAACACACACCAGAATATTTTGATTTTGTGTGTCATTTTTAGTTATAATTTTTACTAAAGTGACCTTGATCTAAGAACTCTTTTCACAAATAAATAGATGAATAAATAGGCTCACAGACAGATTATTCCATACCCTAAGGGGATAATCCATAAAATAACTTACAATTTGTTTTTTTGTTTACAAAAAGCTGTCAATTAGGAGCTGTGAAAATGCTTTTTTTTTTGTTTTGTTTTGTTTTGTTTTGTTTTTTTAGACTAAAAATTATGGGGATAGATTTCTCCAACTCTTCCACATAAAACATTTCTCTTATATGGCACAGGCCAGATCCACATCTTTCAACTAGACTGTATAGAGTACTTATTTCTGAATTACTCTTTTCTCTTGTTTTTTTTTAAGAAAGAAGAAACAGGTTCAACACTGAACAAGAATATGTTTATCTCCAGTTGTGTCTCTCTATCAATTATTACTATTTTTTGCTGTTTTGTTTTGCTTTGCTTTTTAAGCAGAAGTCACAAAATCTTCTTTCCACCTTTTACACAGAAAACAATGCCTTAATAAATAGCTTGCTGGCATGAAAAATGCCAAGATACGATGACGCTCATTATTGATACTTTTTAAAGTATGGCCCTGGGATCTCACAGTAAAGACATTGGACATCCAATCCCCTTGAAAGCCCAAGCCTCTAGTAAGATATTCCAAAATATTAAAATGGGGTAAAATTCTACCCAGCTTTGAAAGAGGGGAAATTACGTGTCCAAGTGGATATTGGTTTGTAGTTATTTCAGGAAAAAAACGAAGTGTGCCAAATTTAGCATTCAGTCTGTGAGGTTACCCAGAACACTGAAATCTAAATTTCCCATGGCCACCTGAACCCTGCCCGCTTGAGCTCAGAGTGAAGTGTCAGTCCTTGTGATCTCACTTTGCAGGATCAGGAGTAATAAGAACTAAACATCTGAGCTAATAGAGTAATTAATTCTCATTTACATGGGATAACTCTTGTGCAGTTAAAACCTCTGGCTGAAGTCTGAACAGTGTGGAAAGAGATCTCCGTAGTGAGCAGGAAGAGATCAGGATTGGTAGCATCAGATGCATTGCCATATATTCCCAGTTCTATAGGCATTGTATATTGGTCACATCTTCCTGGGCTCATGTTAACAGGCAACAGCAAATCCTCTCCCTGAGGGTGTAAAGGCTGATGAAGACATCCTCTCTTTCCCTGCTCTTTGCAAACTGCTGGGAAGAGCCATAATCTGCCCCCAAACACTTCTTGTTAAAATGGCCCTTGAGTGTGATAAGCACAACACCCATGTTGCTCATCACTTGCCCTGTCCCTGCTGTGGCTAGGAGCCTACAGAAACGACTCATTATGACTTAACCCCTGGTTGCTCACAAAAAGGTGCATTTCTGGTCTTGATCTAGCCCCAGGAAAGCAAACCAAACCCTCATGGCATGCCGAGGAGCAGACAAAACCTGAGCCAGAGGCACTGTGTGGTACTGGGTTCGTACATGCTTGTCATGCTTGTAAAGTCAGATAAAGCACATAACGGAAAGGTAAATCCACAGCGCCATTTAAGCTGGGGTTTGATCTGAAATACTCTTTGCAGCTTTGATTTCTGAGACTTTCATCTCATGCTCAGCACTAAGTTCTACATGAAAGTCTCATGTTCTGTATTGTTTTAGAAAGTTGCCAGGATAAATTATGGTAGCAGCAGGCACCAGTTCCTCCAGAAGCCATTCCCCTCCAGTGGCCACTCACAGTGTGCAACACATTATCACAGGGTGATAATGACAACCTTCTCTGAGAAGCCTTTCCCACCCTGAAGCCTAGACATCTTTGGGGGTCATGACTAGAAAGCAAAGGTTTTTAGGCTCCATGTTTATACGTGGTATAACTTCACCGAAAAACACAAAAACGAGGAATGCATCTGGCCTTTTCTCTCAGCAGAAGACACTAATACAAGTTACACAGCCATCAAACTTCTATTATAGTCACATGTATGAGAAGTTAACCTTATTAATGACTATAATTAAGACAAGTATTTAGAATTCTAGTCTCCTCTCGATATCTATAGGGCAACAAAAAATCACATTTGGATATTACAGATCAATTAAGAACTCCTGCAAAGTAGTGTTCAGGCTGCACAGGCTGTGTGAGGCATGCACACTCCAGCTGCAGGAAGCAGGCATCCCAGGTCATCATTTGCCTCTGGCATATCCTAGAACTGCATACAATCCATGCAGCAGGAGCTGCAGAGTAGCAATATTCATCCCACACTGGACTCCAGGTCTCAGGAAGACCATCCAGGAGTTTGAGCTATCAAGAGTATAAATAGTATTTTCAAGTTATATAGATTGCATATATTTGTATATGCATATATATATGTTACATAGGTGTGTATATATGTGTGTATATATATGTATATATAAAAGGATGGAAAAAAGGAACTATGTCTTTTTCTATCCAAATCCTCATACTATATATATGTCCATATGCATGCCTATAATATAACAAACCTACATCTTGCAAAGAGTCTAAGTATTCCTGAATGCCAACGCAGACTATATGAAATTTCTTCATGGCCTAAATCAGTGACACTATGCAGGTTCTCTGCTGTCTTCTGAACCTCAGCACCCACACCACACTGCCCCCACCTAGCTTCAAGTAGTAGGCTTAGCCTGCAGTGATTTGTGCATCTCGGGTGTAAAACCAACCACAACCAAACTGGAGTCACCAAGTCCCAGCCAGCCATCTCAAGGTCCCATTTGCTCTTTCACAGCATTTCTTAAGAGGGGGTCCTATGCTCTGGCATTAGAGGTGGAATACTATCTTGCTTGTATCTGTCCCCAGTCCTGCTATGGTCAACATGCTCCAAGCCTGCCTTCCTAAGCAACGCACTTTTCTCTCTGGCCCATTGGCACCCAATTTATCTTTTGTTGTCTTATATTTCATGCTGTGAGCTTTGGGACAGGGACTGACTGTGTGCCTAGGGCAGAGAGGTCCTGGTTCCCATGTAGGTTTCTGACAGCATGTTTGTATAAACAATAATTGCAACTGCAACCATATATCATAAAACTGCTCAGTGATGGGCTTCTGCTGTGTCTCAGACAAGTTTTATTTTTATTTTTATTTTTCCCAGAAACTCGAAGCAATATAGAGGAATGACAGTGCTGAAAAACAAAAACTTTAGTGTTGGTAACACCACCCATAACCCTGTACAACATTTCAGTGAGTTTCCTATGATATATCATGGGCTTTTTTTTTTTTTTTTTTTTTCAGCAAATGATCAAGGGCCTGGCCGCAATAAATAAATAAAATTCCTCCTGTTATTTACAATGGATGCTTCTAATTTGCTTATTACTTTGCTTATCTATTCATTGAGATAATTATCTGACACCTGCCAACAGCAGATTGTTCTGACAGATTTTTATTGGCTGAGATCAATTTGTTACTTACCATCTGTCCAGCTAAAGGTGGTTTACAGGTCAACAAGCTGGTGAGCTTCGGAAAATCTTAAAATGATCTTGAGCAGTATCCTTCCTGAACTAATTTCATTTTAATCTCCCGTAAAGCACATGAAAGGATGGACTTGAAAATTAGTTTTCAAGCAGAGTGTACCAGAAAGAAAAGAAAATATTTTTTCTTTGGTGTGATCTTGTGTAGTCTATTTCATATGAGGTTTCAAAAAAATAAAATAAAATAAAATCAACAGTTGAATTGACTAACTGAAAAGTTGCCGTATAACACTACAGAACTCTGAAGAATGCAAAGAAAAAGGATATCGTCCATAGTCTAACCACCCCACTTTATGAATGTGGAATATGTTTCTCCTGGCATGGAAAAATTTTAAACCATAAATTCCCCAGCCCTTATTTCTCATCGTGGTCCTGCTTCCTTGCTGATGGGTAAGGATGGTTCTCCTCCCACCTCTCACGAGATGTTTCACACTGTGACTCCTGATGCTATGCCACAGATTCGATGTTATGTTGGGGAGCTGGGCTGCCATCCCCAGAGTCCCGTATCACCTTTCTTTTCCCCATGAAGAATTTTGAGCACAGTTCTGCAAATCCACATTTGGCTGCAATATGGGTCTCTGCCAGCCACTTCTCTGATCGATATATCTGTGGTATTTGTGCTTAATTTGCTGAATATCTGGGAGTGCTGGAAGGCCTTTAGTATCTGCTGGAAAATTATAGGCCAATAGATTGCTATTCTGTATGAACTGCCAATGCTCCAACAACTGTGCTCAGTGTTCTTATGAGTCTTCCTCTGGATATTCAGCTTCAAATTTTCTTTTTCTTTCTGTACTGAAACAGTTTTTGATGGAGACTGAAGGGAATTGTTTAAATTGTTCATAAAAGAAAAGAGTATTCAGATTTGACTTCTGAGATAAAATGGTAAATTAATAACCACCTATCATTCATTTAACAATTTTTAGAATTACGAGAACCATTTTGATGGTTTCAAACCATTTCAAACCAGTTTCCAAAAATGGAGGGAGAGCTGACAGCTACTTCTTCAGGTCGCACAAAAGAAACCATGCTAACTTGACTTCTCAGGGCTCCAGAAGTGAAAGAAAGCATTTAAAGATAGTGCTGAATTACACAGAAGACTTCTTTTTCTTGAAAAAACTCATCATAGTTGTGCCAGGAGACCTTCCTAATGCCTATGGATCATTTAGAGATAGTGGCACTGAAGGTCCCCAGGACAGTGTTTTGTGTCAGTACATCCTTCTCTGGCACCTTTCTGATTGTTGTGCAAATGCTCCAGAGGTCCTGTTACGCAGCGATCACTGCTCAGAGGGTAACAGGTCTATTGTGATAATGTGGTTGAAGGAAAATATCCAGCCAAGGATTCGAGCATAGACAGAAATCCTGAAAACTAAACTCCTGATGATATCTTTTGTTGAGAAGAGAGTGACTGTAGATGCTGTAAACAACAGTCAGTTTTTTATGTTGAATATTGCAGCCATTTTAAATTAAACATAAAATTGTCTCCAGAGTACAGTTCTGTAAGTCAGAGAAAAATGGTTCTGCATTTTGGTGCATGATTTAACCTGAAGAATATGTATGTTTATAAATATATATTATGCATGTGATTTTTTTTTCTTCCTAAAATTTTAAAATCATATGGGGTGTCAGGCTGACATATTATGTGTTACAGTTGTAAGCTAGAAATAAACTGAAAACAGGTTTTAATGAAAAGATATGAAATGGAGGACTAAACTACTGCCTACATAGGTGGTTTTAGAAGGTGTAAGTTTAAAACACCTTTCCAAAACTTGTTAAATTATTTCTAAATTAATATACCTTTGTCCTTCTTCAAATAATTGTAAAGTCATCAGGGTGAATCTTCTTGAGTGGGTCCTCCGAAAGTCAAGAACTTTTCCAGAATTTATAAAAGCATGGTGAGTGTTACTCATTATCAGTCTGAAGAATTGATTCCAGTGGAAATCCAATATGTTCTCTCAAAAATGTCTAGTGTATCTGCTTCTCAGCTGAGGTCTTAGAAAAAGTCTTGATGACACCCTGTACTGAGATGGATTACTACAGGAAATGAAATGGTCTAAAACCAATATTTTAAAATTGGTGCCTATAATTTGACATCTGAATGTGTATTTGGAGTCGGTGACAGCTGTGTGTTCCTAGCACCTGTGAAAACCAGGCTACCTTACTTATTAAGGATTTAGAGTCAAGACCTGCTATTGATTTTTGCGAGGCTAGGATTTCAGTCTACATGACAAGGGCTGGCCATTCAGGCTTGATCATTTTTGGCCCAAAGAACTAAGTTCAAAAGTCTTCCCAGAATCTTTTCTGCTCATTTATCATAACCTATTCCAGCTCCAGAATACCAACTTAATTTCATTTCAGTTTCCAGTTTGATATGCACCGCGGGGATCTCTTTCCCAGGCAAAAGGCAATATGAGGTGAGAAGAAGAGCATGCTGCCAGCACAGGTATAGGCCTGCATAATGGAGCTGTGACACTCTGAAAGAGGTTTTTCATTTTAACAACTTTTCGAGTGGGGAGTGAAAGACATAATGCAGATGGCATAATTGAAGTGGGAGAATGAAACATTAAGCATGCACAGAAGGGATTAGAGAGGAACTTTTGGGGTTATTTAATTTTGGCTCAGTTGTTATCTAACAGTTTTGTCAGGAAAAAAAAATAAAAAAAATTAAAGCTCTTTGTAAGTCCAGAAAACCTAAGGAAGATTATTACCTGCCTAGGAGTATGTAAAACCTTGTAAAACTATCAGACTTGAGAGAATTTATTCTTTATTATGTGATATCATGTTCTACAAAATATCTTTCCTTGCACAGCTTTTACAGGTCCCCTTTCTTCATTTTTATAGACTTGTCAATTCTGGGAATGATCTAATCATGATGAGGATTTAAGGTATGTATATGTTTTGTACTGAATGCTAATAATTCATGAGCTCTTGGTTTCAAAGATCTTCTCTGTGAAGTTCTGCAGTTCAAAAAGGAATGCCTTAACATAAAAAGGATGCTAAGCCTCATATTTAACACCTAATGAAATCATTAAAGAGAGATCAGGCATGATTGCAAATGTTAATTTATCAGATTTCACACATGCCACAAGTATGGTGAACAAAGAAAAGGAACTTTAAACACCTTTGAGGTCTCATTAATTGAGGTAGAAAATAAAATGGTGAGGAGATTTCAAAGGCTGGCCATGCTCCTTCAAGACAAACTGTGCAGAGGGACCAATTCTGTATGCACCTTGCGCAAGGAAAGTCCCTCTGAAATCATGGGGAGTGTTGCCAGCAAACAGACTGCAGGATCGAGTCAAAAATTGAGGCACTCTGAGCACTTCTGGGTAAGAAGCCCTGTTGTGTGTTAATGACACAACCACGAGCACACCTGCTCCCAGGGAGAGCACCATGCCTGTGGTGTCGGTTACCTACAGAAACTCCAGGAAGAATACATATGAGGATAAGAAATAGTCACTCTTTATTCTTGTCAGTAGGTTTTGCCTTTGACTCCACTGATCAATATCAGCCGTGCATTGGTTACTATGGGAATGAGGCTTTCCTGCACTCAATAAACCCCAAGTTCCTTTTTTTACAAAGGTGAGCAAAATACTTTTAAAAGAAGGTTTTATCTGCTTTATGCCTTGAGGGACTCTGCAGCCATCACTTTAAAGGTACTTGGACACTTTGAAATGCAGAATATTATGATGTAGCTTTGGGCAAGTAAAGACTTAAAACCATTTGTTTACCCCAGAAATCAATGTCACATTCGTGTAGAAATCTATACTCTCTGTGTGCCTAGCATATGTGTGTCAATGTACTCATGTGCGTGCACACATATGTGACTATTTGTGCATGTGTGTTTGTATTTACATGCGTTCTAAATTAGCAGATACATGGAGATATAAACCTTAATATGGATTACCTTTAAAGCTTGAACACAAGATATACTGAGATAAAAAATATCTGATACCTTGGACTGGGCACCTCAGCTGAACTAATTAATCCATCCTTACAATGACCTGAGTGTTTCTGATTATAATACTGGGATAAGAAATAACCTAGTTTCCATTTTTATTTATGATAATACATTGTCTGATTATAAAATATTTAGCAATGCATTAATACACATTTCTTGTGGCATATAGTGCCAAGCATATGTGAAATAATATGTATGGTGTTTCTTGAGTAGAATTAATTTAAAAAACAGCTATGATGGACAAGATCTTGGACTGCTGCAATGTCAGATCAGTAATGTAACCTCTTCACAGACTTTCCAGGTGAAGCAGGAGAGTGGCAGCAAACTGCCACATAAAATGCTGCCAACTACAGCCAGTCTGTCAGATGTCTATTCTTGGGATCTATTGCTAATTGGCTTGAAGGATGTTAAGAGTGAGTGAATTATTCTTTTTTTTTTTTTTTTTTTACCCTTTTTGTTCATTTATGTTTCTCACATTTTTACTCCTTTGCTAGAAATAAAAACAACAAAGAGTAATTGTGATGTTTCTCTCTACCTGGAAGTAACTATAAATGACTGGAAATTACAATAGAAACTATTTGGGTATCTTCCAGAACACTTTATGGACCAAAGAAGTTTACAACAGAGACTCAAGGCTTGTCGGTATATCTTTCCTTCCCCATACACAGCTGAATAACAGTCTAAAGGGACAAGAACCTGCTGTCTTTCTTAAGTTCTTGTTAAGAGAAGAGAAGGTCAAATACACATTTAAAGGCCTTATCATCAAAAATCTGTACAGGCTCTGTCAAGTTTTATATGGCATCTCACGGCAGCCAGGGCTAAAACTCTCAGTGAAGGTGTACATGGGAAGAACCTTCTGACAACTGGTAAACAACAGAGAGGCAATTTTTGAGGTGTTATAACAACTACAATATTTGGCAACCCCAGAAAATTGTGTCTAAACTTAATCTGTTGATTTAAAATCTGGCAATTAAATGAAAAACACACAAACTCATGCTGTCTGGAAGAAGAGAAGAAAACACATCTTCACTTTTGTCTGAAGTTTTGAGACATATAATAATATAAGAATTTTGTGTCACATCTCGATACTGTTAAAAATTTCTGTTAGTTCGAGATTATGAATTCTTTAAGACTTAAAAGAATATTTTCATGAGGTAAAAACAACAACAACAACAACAACAGAAACTAGAGATGTTTTAAAGAAGTTCAGAACTGAAGTTGTAAAAGAGTTTATATGAAACCAACTTGGAGAGGAAGCTCACTTTTGTTTCACAGTTTGCCAAACTAACGGGACCAGAGAGAGTGCTTAATCAAAGTCAATATTGTCCTGCTGACTCTCAAGAAACGATCTAAAAGTGCTTTGGGGGCTCTTTCTATGTTCATTATCCTTTCCCGTGTCACTTGGTGTCTCTAATGATAGACAAAGAAGCACTTAAAATGTCTCTATTCAATTCTCTTCACTACTGAAATCTCAAATTAAATACTTATCAAGAAAAAAAAAATCATATTTAGAATGAGATCGTGACACAAGGATCTTCTGAAAAACAGCCTAGGATAATTCAGCAGCCCCACTGGATCTTGTATTTAGAGCAGTCTGAAGTGTTCAAGTGACTCAGCAACTCAGTGGTGGGTAATTTACAGCTCACTCCTCATTGTAAACTGAACTATTGGCTTACAAACTAAAGTGCTTCTGCATCAACCTTTGCTGAATGCAAATGCAGTGTGTCAAGCTCAAGCAGCAGATGTCAAAGCCAGGAGGTTTAAAACTAAGGACATAATGTTGAAATACTTCTCTTTTGGACAATTAAAGGTAACTATGTTTAACTGTTTGGAATTATCCAAATTTAAGACCATACTCCAAGAAGGAATAGTCAACAGGCAACTTAGTTTGGAGGGTAGAAAATGAACAATATACAGTGAAAAGCAGTATGATTTTCTAAGCATTAAAATGTCAGATTAAAACAAATCTCACTTCTTTACAGATCAGAAATACATATTCCAGAGAGAAAAAGAGAAGAGAAGAGAAGAGAAGAGAAAAAAGAAAGAAAAGAGCCAATGAAGAATCAATGAAGAACCAATGAGCGCAAAGCCCAAATCGCTTATGTCAACAACAACAAAAAAGCAGCGCTTTTTTTTCCTTTGCTAATCCTATCAGACCTGATTTTAAGGGACTCACTCAAGAAGTGAAATACTTCTTGAGAATGACACTAGGTAATAGAATCTTGTTTCACATCTAAAACACTAAAGAGTTACTCTGAAAGAATGTACAGATTTTTCCTCTTTACTGGTCTTAAACTAACAAAAAATCTCTTATTAAAAAGAGGTGGATGAAACAGTGTTTGTAATAAGTGCCAAAGATTAAGCTTTATTTCTGCAAGGAAAAATAAAATGTATATTTTATCCAAAGAATTTAAAGCTGGTTGATATCGTACAGAGGTCAACAGGAATTTTACCAATCTAAGAACTTACGGATTTGAACCTAATGCATTATCTCATGCTAATACAATATAGTTTGGTTTTAAAGCAAAATGTGTATGTAATTACTTTTAATTTGATTATAAATTTTCCATCTTGAAGTAAAACACTAAACCTTAGTTGCAGTAGAAAGACATGCAGCATAAAAAACTGGCCACATACGTACTTAATATAGTGGGCATAAAAATACTAATTAAGATAAAACATTATACCACAGTACCTACAATAAACACAAATTAATAAACCAATCAGAAATGTGAGCACCTTCAGGAAAATTGTAGCATGCATCATATAATCTCATGGAGATAAGTAAGGAATGTCTAATGTGAATTTTTTTTAATGGACCAGATAATTTGGGGCATAACTGGGAAAAGTCTCCATAAAGACGGTAGCCTGTAAAGATGCGTATGTAATTTGGAAGAAATGGTATTCTCCTGTACAGAGAGTGCATGGGCTCAGCAACTTTGGGGCTCCAAGCCCTTACAGAAATGGATGCAAAAGGATCTGTTTTGTTGGCAACAGCTGGCAATACTCCAAATGATAATATGAAAGAAAATTTCATATCCTTCTCTAGAGAGACAGTAGGAAGCAATAAATATTTTTTTAAATTAGCTAAAGTAGTTTTTCTCCATCTAAAAATGTCATAGCATTGAAATACACCACCTCGATTGCTCTGTGCTTAGTAAGCACTGTTCAGACAGAATAAGCTGCCTCACACAAATAGTTTTTGTTGGGTACAAAAAGCACTTTCACAGGAAAGTTAGGTGTCTTTCACACAACAGTGACCAACCGAGGCTTTGCAAGTTATCATCCATTAGAAACTACTGGAACAAATGCTCACTCAGATATTCTGGCTTAAACCATCAAGAGAGTCCGAAGTAGCTGATGCGGTAAAGCAAATGTCCAAAATTGATTTATGTTTGTTTTACCATGTTTATATGTTATAAATGAATACTGACTTTATCTATAATGCTGGAATTCAGCTGTTTCCAGTTTTAATTCCTATCAGAATATGCTTAAAATAACTTCAAAGTAAATTACTTACATGTAGAGGAGCTTGCAGAAATTCAGAACTTATACTACCTGAAAAAAAAAAAACAACCCTCAGGGTTTTTTCATCTCCTAGTTTGATAGCAGAGTTTATTGTTGTTCCCTCCCTAAGATGTCTTTAAAAAGAATTATTTAACTGAAAACCCTTGCAAGATGGAAAGAAGTCATGGTGTAGAAGCTGACAAATGGAGGCTGCCCCTCTTCCAAGCAGTTAAAATCTTGAAGATGTGAAAAAGATAAACACAAAACCAAATGGAAGGCCAAAGGACATTCTCTAAGACTACAGTCATTTGTTCATGAGACTTTCAGTCACTCATCCATCCCAACAGTTTAAAAGGTCAAACAGGTATAGTGACAATTAGACTGTTTGTGAGATCTCTCATGGAAGTGAACATATGGGACATATGGGTCTTTGTTAGTTCAGCTCCCTGCCTTCAGGTGTTATTCTGACAGGTACAATGTAATTAGAGAATACAAAGGTCCTTATTTCCATGCTGTTTCTGTTTGCATTCTCACTGAATATGGTACCAAGAAAAAAGAAAACAATGTTTTTAAATGGTACTTAATTAAACTGTGGAGTCACTAGGATATAGTAGAAGCCAAAAGTTTTATAGTTTCACAGAACAACTTGGAAGACTCATAGAACTGTCCACAAGAAGCTATAAAAAGTAAGTATACAGATAGACCCTCTAGCTCAGAGTTGAGTGGGAACAACCCAGGATACCTTGACCTAAGTCAGACCTTTCCTGTAAGCACCTACCAGTTGCCACAGGTAGAGAGAGGACACAGGGCTATATGGCATGTCCTGGTCTTACTTCTGTAAGGAATGATTAACAATTGATTTTCATCCAGTTTTGACAGTATGAATCGCTTCTGAAAGATCCTAACCTCTTTTATTCCCTTTTTTGTTTAAATTGTTTTGTCAATTTTCCTAAGCAGAGGGAAACTAGTTGTTAGCATTTTCCTCTCCACTTAACTTCACTCTTTGGTTAAAACACATTTATACTAATATGTTTCATAAAAATAGGTCAACAGGGGAGAACACACTAAATCCCAGCTGAGGGAAAAGTAGAGGGTAAATGCAACCCTGATAGACATCAAAGAAAACAACCAGGAATTCAAACTCAGATCACAAATCCATAGAAAAAAAATCATTGATTTCACTACACAGAGGATTAATTGTTCTCCATTTCTGCTGTGGTCCAAGCTTCCTTTTAATCAAATAAAATCTCCCTTTGCATTCAATGAGAGATATCCCAACATAAAAGGGATGGTACATCTGGTTTTCTGGATGTAAGCAACACTTACATGAAGGGAACTGTTTGCCATGTTTTTTTTGAAATTACTGTCTCATAATTTCTTAACTTTTACTTTAATTTTCATCTTTCAAAAGAAAAATTTTGTTCAATAATTAAAATATAAAACAAAGAATGTGTCATCTAGGTGTGGATGTCTAGACCTTAAATCAGAATAATGGTAAATATGCACAAGGTCCAAAAATAAAAGTGAGGTCCAAAAGTGAGTAAATTAAATTAAATTAATAAGAGTATAACTCTGTGGACAATATACAAGGTTGTCTGTGGACAATATAAAAATATACAAGGTATTTAACCTTCTGCTTCAAAATTTCGGGGGTTTGGGCACAGGCACAGGTATCTACAACCACAGAGTGAGAAAGAACAGTAATGTAGTCTAAGTGTTGGAATGTAGGACCTCTTGTCTTTGACTGATGCCTGGAGATTGGGAAAACCTTTATCTCTGTGTAACCCCTTGTAACATTTGCCAGCTGAGCAAATGATAGAAAACCTGCAAATAAGTTTGT